>NW_028117919.1:0-20117 GCF_965113295.1 Leuciscus leuciscus
AGAGAGACAGAGGAGAGAGAGAGAGAGAAAGAGAGAGAGAGAGAGAGAGGGAAGAGATAGAGAGAGAGAGATAGTGTTTTTGCGCAGGATGAGACTCAGTCAGAGACATCGTAACAATAGGAGACTGGAAATGCAGAAGTGTGACGCAGGTCGAGGTAATCAGAGATATTGTGAGAGAGTGGAGAGAAAGAAAGAGAGACTACGAAGATGAACAAACTAGCGTTCGAGTTTGAGTGGAGAGAAACTCCTCCGTCAGTGTAAATCCTGACGCTGGTCCAGAATGATCCGTGACACACTCATAAGTCCAAGAGATATAAAGAATGATCTAGTTCATTCAATACTGAAAAATATTGTGAAAAAAGTTATTGAATTATTCTTTTATTTGTTCATTTTATGGATGGATGGATAAATGCAGCAAACTCTATTAGCAACCTCAAACTCTACTGAACTCTAGTTGAGTCTCTCCTGCATCATGTCTATAAGAGGCACTGCTGCATATAAACATTACAAATCACGTTCCATATCAGTTATGATTCAGAAGCAGATTCCCATGTCAGCGGGAGAGACTCGTGGGTTTAGGAACAGGGCGTGGAAGCCTGTGAACACGGGTCAGCGCTTATCCTGACCGGAACATGAGAATGTGAGAGAGAGAGAGAGAGAGAGAGAGAGAGAGAGAGAGAGAGAGAGAGAGAGAGAAGGGGGGAAGAGAGGGAGAGAGAGAGTGAGTGAGTGAGTGAGTGAGTGAGTGAGTGAGTGAGTGAGTGAGTGAGTGAGTGAGTGAGAGAGAGAGAGAGAGAGAGAGAGAGAGAGAAGGGGGGAAGAGAGGGAGAGAGAGAGAGAGTGAGTGAGTGAGTGAGTGAGTGAGAGAGAGAGAGAGAGAGAGAGAAGGGGGGAAGAGAGGGAGAGAGAGAGTGAGTGAGTGAGTGAGTGAGTGAGTGAGTGAGTGAGTGAGTGAGTGAGTGTGTGAGTGAGTGAGTGTGTGAGTGAGTGAGTGAGTGAGTGAGTGAGTGAGTGAGTGAGTGAGTGAGTGAGTGAGTGAGTGAGTGAGTGAGTGAGTGAGTGAGTGAGAGAGAGAGAGAGAGAGAGAAGGGGGGAAGAGAGGGAGTGAGTGAGTGAGTGAGTGAGTGAGTGAGTGAGTGAGTGAGTGAGTGAGTGAGTGAGTGAGTGAGTGAGTGAGTGAGTGAGTGAGATAGACTGAGAGAGAGAGAGTGAGTGAGAGAGAGAGAGAGAGAGAGAGTGTGTGAGTGAGTGAGTGAGTGAGAGATAGACTGAGAGAGAGAGAGAGAGAGAGAGAGAGAGAGAAAGAGAGAGAGAGGGGCTCTGGTTTCTGCATTCCCAACAGTAGGCGTGTGCCGAGCTCTATGTATCCGCAGGGATGATGGGATCGAGACAGCTGGGGACTGGGAGGACATCATGATCACTGGGACACACTGAGAAAAGACAGGGCGTGTAACGGTGCTCCCAAAATATCAAAACATCCACATGTCCGATCGGGACAGAATGCCAGTCAGTCTCAGGGACAGTGAGAACAATGAGCGCCTGGTTATGAGAAGAGAAAACAACCGGGAGACAATAGAGAGAGCCGGGGATCAACGTTTATGGAAATTAGGCAAACAACAGCATGTGGCGAGAGAGGGAATTATGTGTTTGGAATGGGAGAGTTACAACACAAAGATGGCACTTGTTCAAACTAAACAACATGCAGTATTATACACACATAATACTGAATAATCCTACAACTGGCCGTAAATAAGAGTAAACCAGATTAGCCTACTGGAAAACATGCTTACACAACATTCATTACACATCCGACCAAAGTCCCCCTGTGGTGAAAGTCCAGCTTTTAATGTTGTTTATGTGTCTATGTGGTGTTTTTACTCTGCTTTAAGACAAACCATGTGTAAGTTCATAAGTCGACACCATTGCTGAGTATTTCCTCCTTAAAACTGCAGTGAACCAAAGACAGTCTCAAACACACGCTTTGAAATCGCTGGTGTTTCTGACGTCACAAACTACCTTGTAACCAATCAGATCAACGTGTGATCGTCAACCAGTGGATCTCTGAGCTGAGTGAGTGAGTGGAGGCGGGGCTCATTTGCATATTCATAGAACCGCGTATACTAAATGAGGCAAGGGTGTCGAGTTACATTTTATATTTTAAGGCATGACGAAATTATTTTCAAGGAAAAAACTTTTAAATATGTTATTTTGGTGATCAAAGATGAGTTTTAAGAGATTCAATTATTGACTACAGGGGGACTTTAAATGAGATGAATTTTAGACGACTATGGCTTGCATTGAATTTGCATGCCAAATGCAATCTTGTTATCAATGTTTTGTTATGTTATGTCAGAAGGGGACGCTCTTAAAATACCAAATACTTTTCATGCTCTCAGCACTACTTAACACATTTGATCACATTTCAATTGATTCAGCACAATCAATGCAGATGTGAAAACAAAATGGAGATTCTATGTGGATATAGTAATGGATACACACACGTTTTGATATTCTAATCGTAGTGAGTTTTACAGGTAGGCTGATGTTTGATTTTCTATGCGGTGCCTAAAAGGACGTAATCCGGTCCATTCCCCAGGATTATTCATAAATGCAGGCTTTAAATCTGGCATGTATGGGTTTAAACCACTGTTTCCATGGATACAGCGCACACTTGGCGTCTAGACCTCGCGGAGAGTCATTAAGCTGTTGTGATAGCGGCGCTATCTAACCGCGACAGGTGAGCGCTGCCATTGAGGCCGTTGTCAAGTAAAGTTCAACCAATTCTCGAATGATTAATTCATAAAGCTGAATACGCTCCTCGTCTGACAGGTTTATCTAGGGCATGTCCCGACGCCGGTGTTTAACACTCCGAGCCTGACAGTTTCTCCAGCCTGAAGCTCCTGCACTCGGATACAGAAAGCATGGTTCTGGCTGCGTCTAATATCACGGTGTCACTGCTGGCCTGGGATCAGGTGTGCTTGACCTCGCTAAAGGTCAGCGTGGAGCTCGTTTGGCCATTTCCACATAAATTAATGAGTGTAAAGAATCTTATTTAACAGATATTCATCTGAATGGTCGAAAGGTCACTGATTCCCTTCCAAGCATGCACACAAATTAAATGCATACTCTGTTTGTGAAAAGCATTTACAAAATGCATACGTGAAAATTAATAAACACATATTGAAAAAAGTTTACTTGTGCTTAGTCAGTATGCCAGTAAAGGTCACATTATGGCACTCAATGGAGTTTTTGTCTCCCAAAAGAAAGAGTCGATTCTGAACGGCCTGAATCAGTAATTCCAGTCTCACTTTCTGTAACTCATTTGCATAATGTCAGCCTATGCTCTTGATTGGCTGAACAGCGTCTCTTAGCTCCGCCCTCAAACACTGTAGTGTATCTGAGACTGGAAGAGTTTGGTTCGTGTTGTTCGTGTCGAGAAGACGCTGTTTTCTGCTGACAAAGCAAATCCACTTTGATGATATTGATACGGTGAAACCCACGCCATCGTTACTGTTCGTATCACTGTGTATCAAGAGTGGAGATTCAGATATGATAATGAGCGTTTGCTTTCTGACCAATCACAGCAGACTGGACCATCTGACCAATCAGAGCAGAGCAGCTCTCAGAGAGGCGGGGTTTAGTGAGACTGAATCTTCTACACTCAAAATATTTATCATTCCTATATAATATACCTAATTATGCTATTTTAAAGCAGCAAAACCTAGTCAAAACCCTCATCCTGAACACTTTAGGATATGGGATATATATTATGTCAATACAAAAACTTTTAAACGTCATCATGCATTTCTACGGTGAGCAAAGAGATGATGATTTCTCCATTCTAAAGTAAAGTCTTCAAACGTTCTCCCGGTATTCCTGTAAAATCAATGGAAGCTGCAGACACTCAGAGCTAGTGTTTATGTTCAGTGTGATTGTAGAAACAGGCGTTTGCTGTGGATTTGTTCAATCCGAGGTAAATCAGGCCATTTCAAACCTTAAATAATAGACCGGGTAAGAGTGTGCGGGACGTCTTGCATCAGTCTCCTGGAGTTTCGGCTCATTCCTCCTTAAAAGCTTTCATCTCCAGCGGAGTCAGACAATAGCAGACGTGATACGGATGGGTTCTCTCAGATCCACTTCTGCGATGCGAGATAAAGCACTAAATGACCAGCTACTATTCGGACTTACGCACCATTTAACATGGAGAGCGTTTGACCTTGAGGGAAAGAACTTCCTGCTTTTCCAAGTGGAAGCTGATTGGTTGAATGAATTGTTTCAGAAGGCATATAAATAACAGTCTAATTTCCCCCTTAAATGCCAGGAAAATCAAATTAGTTTTTTCACAATATGCAGTTGTATGTGTGTGACTGACGTCATATTGAGTCTTTCAGGAATCTGGTCTAATGAACGAGTCTGTTGTTCAATGCAACATTCCGCTTGGTTTCACCAGGTTTTATAATAATATATGATTTATGTGTCAGTCTTTGAAGAGCGCTGACTGCCGTCGATGGAGTCGGTTTGACGGGTCGATTGTTGATATGTGCATGTAGTTTGAGTCCTGTCTGACAGCTCTCAGCGTCCCAGTTTAACACAGCGATGCCTGGAACCGTCTGCAGTTCCTTCTGTGAAATACTCAAATGCATAGGTGATATAGAATAGAGATGTTCATGCAGATACAAGTTGAATATATATATTATTTGACATTGATTATTGTATTTCTATGTTTAATCACTTTTAATGATATGATAGATATACTATGCTGATGAGGGAGAGGGCAATGTTTTTCTCCTTGTTTTAGCTAATGTTCTTGTTAATTGTTATGATTGTTATAAAAAGAGGGAAGGTATTGTTACTCCTAGTGCATTTGCATATTTTCACATTTGTATGAATATCTCCAATAAATACATATTTACAATTTCTTTTTAATTGTATATACATATATAATATAGGTATAGCAAATATATAAAATATTATAAATATATAATACATGTATTATGTTATAATAATAAAAAAATACATATATTACATTAATATATAATAAATATAAAATAAATGTATTTGTAAAATAAAGATTTAAAATAATGAAAAGGAAAATATTTTTATTTTTAATAATAATTTGTAAATCATTGTTAAATTATAGCCTTAAAATAAATAAGTAAATAAATACATAAAATATGTATTATATATATATATACAATATAATAAATATAAAATACTTTTATTATTTTAGAATAATAATTTGTAAAATAAATAAAAATATAATAAAATATATATATATATATATATATATATAGAATAGAACATTTCATTAATTAATATATTGCATATTATATAAAACTATAATATAAATATAAAAATATAAAGTCTATAATTGAGCATTTATTTATATATCAGGTTCTAGGATTAGCCTAAACTGAATCCTGGGAGATGTAGGTCATGACCTTTAACCCATCATGTCTTGATCCTGGTTATGAAGAGAGAGAAGTGAACATGTTTAGTGCACTGATAAGTGTGCATGTGTTGTGTGTGTGTCGGAGGAGCTTGGCTGAGAAAAGAGTCTGTGCATGAAGAGCAAATTAGCATGTTTCGCTCCGCGCCAATAAGCAAATGAGTGTGTGTGTGTGTGTGTGTGTGCATGGATGTAAAAGACTTGGCCTGGATAGATGGGGAAAGAGGGTCAAGGGATTGGTGAGCGGTGAGGTAAAGAGAAGGGAAGAATCCCAGCGAGAGAAAATGAGAGGAACTTGGAAAAAAAAGAGAGCGTACAAAAGACGAGAGAGGAAGATGGACGGCCTTCGCTTCCTTCTAAATAAACCTAGTTTGTGCACGAGCCACACAAACCACACACTCTCTAGGGGTACAGTTTCACATCCCTAATTACAGTGGGTGTAGCGTTACTTACTGGGTCCTGCCAACGATACACACACGCACACACACACACACACACACACACACACACACACACACACACACACACCAGGCCACGGAACGGAGTTAAAGTCCTTATGAAGTTCATCAAGCGCAGTCGTGATCAGTTACACTGGTTCACAGCTGATGGTTCGGTAAACACACACTGCAGAGAGAGAGAGTTTTCCTCTAGTTGTGTGTGAGAAGCCAGCGCATTATTCTTCTTTTCTCCTTGAGAATCGAGAATAATGACCTCTTCTGTTCCATCGTCTCGCACATGGTGGGAGTGTGAAGTCATGGAGACCTTGTTAGCTGTCACGAAAGGGACCGCATTTTACTATCACACACACACACACACACACACACACACACACACACACACACACACACACACACACACACACACACACACACAGACACACACACACACACAGACACACACACACACACACACACACACACACACACACACACACACACACACACACACACACACACACACACACACACACACACACATTCTAATGCCTTCCCAGAAGTCTACAGTGGTATTGAAGAGAGTATAATCAGTATTGCAGTATAATCCTCCGTCTGTGTGTGTGTGTGTGTGTGTGTGTGTGTGTGTGTGTGTGTGTGTGTGTGTGTGTGTGTGTGTGTGTGTGTGTGTGTGTGTGTGTGCGTGCGTGCATGTGTCCGTCCCAAAACTGTCCCGAAACAGCTTGCCCTATTTCTCTTCCCACAAGCTCTCTCACTCCGTCTCATTTACATACCCAGTACAATGCGAGTCCCCCTCTTCCCCTTCCCTTGTTTTAAAGAGCCCTGAGAAGTGAGCGAGTGAATGTGGGCCATTCGTTGCTCTCTCTCTCTCTCTCTCTCACTCCTGGTTTCATCCCTGTCTCGCTTCGCCTTCGAGGCTCCGAGTGCCTTCAGGTTAATCTGTGGAATAGCAGATGCTGGAGATCATTAACCCCACAGAACCTCCTGTGAGCTATTCCTGAGTTTGGCACCTTAGCTTCCCGAACAGCAGAGAAACAAGAGCCGGACCCGATGACGTTCTGGGGAACGTGTCAAGAAATGTTTCTCGAGCATCAGATCATCATATTATGCTGATTTCTGAAGGATCATGTGACACTGAAGACTGCAGTAATGATGCTGAAAATTCAGGAATAAATTACATGTTACTATATAAACTGCTTTTTTACCATATTCCTGTATTTTTTATCAAATACGTTTTGAACAGTAGGCGCAGAATTTAATAATCTGACTCAAAGGTGTGTTGTTTATTAAAACTTAGCACATTAATATTCAGTTGAACTCAGGCGTGCAACTTAGCATATTCTGGCAATTTTAATTTACAATAGCTTCAAACATGCTGTCATATTATATATTACAAGTAAAAATATCACACAAATGTTGAAGCTATTTCTGTACTGATGCACGACAATTATCTGTTATGAACAGAGGTGGAAAGAGTACTGAAAATTTGTACTCAAGTACAAGTACCGTTACATTGCTGAAATAATACTCAATTACAAGTAAAAGTACTGGTGTCAAAAAAGTAATTAAGTAAAAGTACAAATTACTCTTCTCAAAAACTACTCGGAGTACTAGTTACTAATTACTTTTTAGCTGGCGATAGTTAATGCATTACCAATAAAAATATACAACCAAATCATAGATTTATGTAGAAAATAGCTACTTTTAACACATTTTTACCTTATTGTCGAAGGACATTAATTAGTGGATACTGGAATTTCTAACTTCAATATGACACCTTGAAATATGTCAATATTCAGTAGGCCTATAATTTTTAATACCATCGGGAAAACTACTACATACTAAATATTTTAATTTCTACATTTTTGTCCATCCATTTTGTCAAGGCAATCATTATTTTCAAGCATTGAAAAGCACAACACTCATTGTAACAGTAATCTATTTGAATGGCAAAGTTTAATTCAAGTCTTCTGAAGAGACACGTCCACTTTATAAGGAGAGATTTTAATTCAGGCTTTTGTTTACATATTTAAACATTGATCAATAACCATTACAATAATCTAATATTTACTCACTCAGTGTATTTGTCTTTACAATAGGGTAACGTGAACTGTTGCAATAGCTCACACACAGCACGAGGAAGCTTGATTTCAATTCAAACTGAATTTAATTTGCAAAAAGACTAGATTTTTCATAACTTTTGACAGCGTTTAATTCAAGAGCATGGAGAGATTGGAGCTGGACGTCATTTGAGTCTGCAGTGAGAACCACTTGGAGAGATTCGCGATTACACATGATATGACACACAGTCCGAGAGCGCACACTCAATATCCGAGTCCAGTTCATTCGTACGTAGCCTACATTTGAGAGCTCGCGTCCAGTTTTCTGCGATTACATGAATGTGCCCTCGCGTTATAATATTGTTCGTGACATTTGCCATTAAAATATGCCATAGAAACTTGCAGGTATTAATAAAATTATGCGTAATAGGCCTACCTGCAATCCCGCGCAGAGGGGAGGCGGGTGTGTCAAACTCGCTGTCGTTGAGATGAGAGAATGAGAACACGCAGCTGGTTTCGTATTGGTGTAGAGGCCAAAATGAGTATTGACAGATATTTCAGTATTGATATGTATCAAAATATAGATATTTTGACAGTACTACTATGTAGTTTGTTGTTCCAAACATTCAGTCCAGCCATCAATCACTCTGAGCTCCTCGCCTCCTTCATGATCAGCTCTTCAAAACCTGCTGCGACTGCGGCGGCTTTCATTCAGTCCAAATATCAGGGGTTTTATTGGTCCGTTTACGATCGAATATTTTTATTGGCTACCGAAATGCCATTCAAAGATTTGAATATCAATTCAAATTGTACTCAGTAACGAAATGTGATTTTACAAGTAGCGAAGTAGATTACTTAGCTTAATATGTACTTGAGTACAAGTAAAATTACAGATTTAAAAATATACTCAAAAAAGTACAAGTACCCAAAAAAACGACTTAATTACAGTAACGTGAGTAGTTGTAATTCGTTACTTCCACCTCTGGTTATGAATAAATCATAGCATTTTGCTCATATTCATCCATTTCAAATACAGTAAATAATATATTTTTTAAATAAATTAACGTTTTTAAAGTTTTATAAATTATAAAAATGTTATATAAAAAAATATATAAAACATTTTACACAGTTATTTATAAAAAAAAAAAAAAAAAGACATGGAATATGTTTGTTATCCTTTTCCTGCTAGAGTACTTGTTTTATAAATTAAAAAATATATATAAAAACTATAAAAAAATATTTATTTATAAAAAACAATTATATATAAAAAAATAAAATAAAACATTTTACACTTTATGAAATAAATAAAATAAGAAATGACATGAAATACGTTCATGTTATCTTTTTCCTGCTAGAGTACTTGTTTTATCAATTTTCAATATATATATATAAACATATTTATTTAAAAAAAACAAACAATTATATATTTATTTTTTTAAATTATAAAAAAATAGTTATTTATACAAAATATAAAATAAAAAATGACTTGAAATATCTTAATGTTATCCTTTTCCTGCTAGAGTAGTTTTATAAATGATAAATTATATTAAAAAATATTAATTTATATAAAAAACAATTATATATTAATTTTTTAAAAATGATAAAACATTTTATACAGTTATTTATCAAATAAATCATATAAATTAAATAAAAAATGACATGAAATATGCTAATGTTATCCTTTTCCTGCTAGAGTAGTTTTATAAATTATAAATAATATTTAAAATATATTAATTTTATATAAAAAACAATTATATATTTATTTTTAAAAAATGATAAAACATTTTATACAGTTATTTATAAAATAAATCATATAAATTAAATAAAAAATGACATGAAATATGTTCATGTTATCCTTTTTCTGTAAGTTGCTAAATTATCAAGATACAAAATTATACGATACTACATCTTATGTCATATATAAAATATTTTGGGGTCTAATTTTCATGCTAAAATGTCATCATGAAACTCTCAATCCGCCGTTCCTGCTACAATCCTCCCTGCCAGTGAATATAAAGCACACTTCTCCTGCTCAGACCTCCACGATGCAAACCGCCATGCTCATTCCAGTAGAAATAAAGTATTTCATGAATGCTTGACTTCCTCACATGGACCAGGACCACCGAACACCGGTATATTGCTAAGAAGTTTGGCTAAGTTTGTTCCCTGAACCTGTCGAGTGGAACAAATGAACACATTCATCCACCACAAACCAAGAGCAAACAAGCCCGAAGCCGTTCAACAGTTCGAGACGTTTATTCGCTCCGCTCCTTTAAGGCCAACGCTGGATTTCATACACATTCCCTGTGTTAGTTCCTCCCTTCCTTACACATATTTCTTCTGTCTCCTCATCCAAAATCTGTTTAACTCCACTGGGTCATGTGTGCATTACAAAACAATTTAGAAATGTGTGGTTTGACTCGCAGAACAGCTGAGACAGGACTGTACTATCAAGCATACTTTTATTTACAGTCCTCTGAGAATAATTCAAGTTTTGAATGTCATTCAAAAGCTTTTGGTGTCATTAAACACGAGCAGTGTAAACTGATCTTAGCTAAGCCCCGCCTTCAAATGTCACTGACCAATCCTGCCTTAGCAACTGTTTCCATGCGCATTCTCTCTCTCAAGCTTTTGCTCTTTTCTAATGTAAGTCTACGGTGGATCTGCATGTTCACTTTTAAATGCAAAAATTACATTTTAAATTGAAGTTTGTTGAGGACTCATGGCTCGACAAAGGCTTGTCTGAAAGTTTTAAAAGCTTCCCAGCAAATTGTATCATGTTGCTAACATGTCTTGGCATGTGACAAACATTATTTTGCATTTTGCTGGTATGTTAACATGTTTTAATAGATTATTAGCATGAATTAGCATGTTGCTAACATGTCTTACCAATTGCTCACATCTTGCTAGCATGTTTTAACTCTTTGCTAACATGTTTTACTGACAATCATGGAAATATTAATTCATATTTGGTGTTCTGTAAAGCTAGCTACAGTAACCAAGGGGGGCGGGGCTTAGTGAAAGCGCATTCATTCCGCTCATGTTTCATGAATGAGAAATGTTGAGTCAAAGTCTCTTTAAACCATAGACTGTTAAAGAACATGGATGAAGTGTGTGTGACGTCACCCCTAGTGTTTCTGAAGAGCATTTATGAAGCCCAAAGTGGGCGGAGCCGGCTGTCGCCATCTTGGCAGCGCTTCCCCCCCGGATAACCGAAAATGTGCAGCGAGGCAGATTAGCTGAGGTGACGTGACGCTAACAGACAGCAGACAAACGGCTAGTAGTGACATCAGCGGAAATCCAGCTGTCACTCAAGTGGCCACGCCCTTAATTATGCAGAACTTTAAGGCTCAATATAATTTAAACGGATGATTTGTAAAAAAAAATCACCGCCCCTCACAGTCGTCATGAAGGGCAACATTAGCTGTATAGACCAAAACCACGTTTTGCACCAGGCTGTAAACATGTTTTTTTCTTCTGTAAAGTTGGGCATTTTAACATGGGGGTCTATGGGATTGACTCTCTTCTGCAGCCGGTCTCTAGTGGCCAGTTGATAAACTGCAGTTTAAGTCACTTCAGTGTTGAATTCAAGAGAGAGACAGGAAGGTTGCCGCTTGGTTTAAACACATGTATGATGTATGACATGATCCCAAGAGAACACTTGATACATGTTGAGCGTTATTCACTCCTGACTCTGTTACATCAGTAACCGATAGCAGCGTCTCGTGTTCAACACTGACTCACAGAAACCAGAAACTCACCTCTCATACTCCCGGTTATCCCGGTCACACCGCGCGTCCTTGTGCTTCTCCCAGTCCTTCCCGTGGCGACACGTGGTGAGGGACACGATGTCCTTCCCGTTGTGGATGTGATGCAGAGCGTTACGAGTGTCCGATCCGATGCCCGTCAAGTAACGTTTCCCTTTAAACATCAACAAGTACTTCCGGCGCGGCGGGACGGTGTTGCGCACTAGCCATCCGCGCTCGCCGCCCTTCTGAGGGTGTTCTTTAGAAAACAACGGGATTGACACGTCAAATCCCGGTCGGAAGTGCTCCGTATTCAAGCTTGCTTTTGCTAAGATAGCCTGTCCCATGTTAAATCCCAGATCCTCGGTGTAATTCGGCCAAGTTCCGGAATAAAGGTTAAAGATGACATGATTCCTCCCGTCGTTCCAGAGCGGATATCCGCGAATCCGTTCGTCTACGTTGGGAACGAACTGTGTCGATAGCTGATCCCGATCAAGCGTATCGATTCCCAACACGAATAGACACGCTTCCCGAGGATCCGACGTGTAGTAACGCGACTCCGCCACCGAGGTGAGGATTTTCCGATAGCTTTCCGACACTCGTTCGTTCTTCTCCGGCGGATAGATATAGACCCGAAAGGCGCTTAGGGCTTGACATCGCGCGAAATCGAAGCATGTTTCCATCCTGCACCGACTGTCCTTATAGATCCCGGTCCACGCTTGCCGTCGCTGCCGAGGCGAGTCTCCCGGTCCTCCGTCATTTAAAAGCTCGGCGTGTTCAGCGAATCCCGGGAGAAGATCCCGATCTAGCCAGTCTGGCCACGGCCGCACACCCTCTCCTCTCCTATACGCGAGGAAACCCAGGAGCCGGTCCTGTAGGTAATACAGCAGAAGCCAGCAGAACGAGCACAAGCCCAGAAGCACGTACTTCTTCCGGGCCTGCATGAGTCTCTCAGCCTCGGAGCGCCGGAGCCGATCCGGGATCGTCAGCGGGACCGAGACGAGCGGGACAACAGGGGCCGAAGCTCCAGCATTGCTCCGATCTCCACCTGTCCATCAATGCTAACCTCTAGCCTCTGTTCACTGAAAAAAAATATGATCAATAAGTTATTACAACATATGTGTTTACATTGCTTTAAAGGTGCAGTGTGTAATTGTTAGCGGCATCTAGTGGTGAGTTTGTGAATTGCACCCAACAGAAGTTACGGTGGCCGACAGGAAGTGATGTCGTCGTCTGAGACAGCAGAGAGTAGCCAGTTAAGCAATGAGGTTTCATTACAAAGATAAATTAAGAAATTAGGTTTACTTAATTATTCAGTAAAACAAATGTTATAGTGAATATTATTGTAACTTGTTCATCATTGTGTCAGCGTTTTATTCGCTGGCTTTAGCTGAAGCTTCTTATCACGAAGAACAACATAGTGAGGAAACGCGTTTGTCCGTTCAGGGCCACCGTAGAAACATGTCGATGTAAGGAGACCCGCAGTGTGTGTTGATAAGATCTTTATACACCACTGAAAACATAGTTATGATTATGATATTACATTTCTGTCAACAGATCCTCCAAAATATTACACACTGCACCTTTAACAAATTTTTTTAATTTCAATGAACTTAAGATTTTAAGGCAACCAGGTTACTTACTTTTTTAAGTTAAACCAACAAAAATGTTTTACAGTGTGTTCACCGCGTCCGCTGGAAGTGTCTTCTCTCTCGGTGGTCCTTCTCTCTGCATGGCTCAGTGAATCCCCTCTGTGGAGAATCGAGAGCACACACTTCAGTACACAGCCTTCTGTTCGTTTATATCCACACACACCCGACAGAGTCAAACACACGAGAACGTTACAGAGCGAGCAGTGCATCACGGATGGCAGCGCAGTGAACTATGAAAGGACATACAGTCAAACCAAAAATGATTCAGTCACCAGATATAATTTTTTTTTAAAATTTACTAGTGTGTGCAGGACACTATAGTCATTTAGTTAAGTGAGGAGAGCAAAATAAAGTAAACTGTGACATATTATACCCAAAAATTATTCATACAGTGTTAAATTTATACAAATTTGGGACCAAAAATGATTGGGACACTTTGAGCTGATCATGTTTTGCTGAAGTGTTTTGTCTTTAATTGCTAATGCTCTTTTTACACACAGACTGAACAAAATGAAGCATTGCTTGGTGATTGGTTGAGCTAAACTGGTATTATCTAATTGTGTAGTTAAATTTAACAGCTGACAGATATTCAACATAATTCATGTGTGAGACAGTCTAACAGAAGGATGGACAAAACCAGTCAAATATCAACTGAGTTCATAACTTTGTCATATTTTAATACCATTTTCTAAACTTTAGCGAATAAACTGTGATAATGTGAGAAATGTTGAAGGTGTCTGAATAAGTTTTGGTTTGACTGTGTTTCGTGCGTCACAAGTAGTGCATTTAAAAAAAAGCAGTGGTTGAAAACTGAACACGACTACCAGAACAGTCAATATTTGCATGCAATTAAGGCAATAAAATGTGCATTGCATTACGTGACAAAGTATTCAATAAGTAGCATTTTAAAGAAAAACACCATTTTATGAAATTATTTTAAATGGGAAAACAATGTTCAAAATGAGGACAAAATGTTTTGATATTGCATTATCTTGAGAGATTTATAATGGACATCATACATCCGTTAAAAACTGACAAAATGTAAAAAATATTGTTGGTTTAACTTTAAAGTAAGTTACTTGTTTTTTTGTTTTTGTTTTTTGTTAATGCAATGAAGGAGATTGATTTAATCAATGGAAACTCAAAATATGATGTAATCTGAACCGCAGTAATTATCTAAATTGATTTGACAAAAGATAACAAATAATGAAAATCATTAATAAGTCATTAAAAAAGGCTCAGAAATTAAAATTTTATTGAATTACATACTAAAGTGAAATACTGCATGATAATGACACAATTTGTTAAAGATTTTGAAAGCCAATTGCGTAGTTGTGCTTGTTGTGTTTGTGATGACGCAGTGGAACCAGGCTCTCATACAAAAGAAATTATGAACACATGCAAAACAAGAGAACCAATGAAATATTAATAACTGATTATGTTGCAGTCGATGTATGCTTGTTGTTTTTCAATGTAAAGTAAAATAACACCTGTAGCTGTAATAATCATTTTGTCGGATAAACACCTCAAACAAATGCAGTGTTTCGTTCTTCCCTCATATTTAAAATACATAAACAAACAAATTTTGATGGTTTAATCATACTTGTCGGGTCATTAAAAACAAATATCCCCTCCGCTACTGTACACAAAAGGCCAGTTCACAGCTTTAACAGAAGTTAACAAAGCTAAGCAGTGAGTTTCAAGTAATCATCATCATCATCAGACTTTATGAGGCCATGCTTGATTTAAAACGGCTGAATTTAGTCTTGTGGTGTGAGTCGGTTGTGTTGTTTTCACACACACACACACGCACACACACACACACACACACACACACACACACACACACACACACACACACACTGCTGCAGTGTTTGCAGTGAACATGCTGAACATGAGCTGGGTTTGATAGCATCTCCACATGAAGAAGTGAAAAATAATGCAGCTTTAGTAACCCTGAACGGAGAGCGAGAGCCGAGACTGAGCTTCTGTATGGCTAGTTTGTTTGCTTTGCCGAGAAGCACGCAGTGGTTTTGAAGGGGAGGTGTTTGTCTGTGTGTATGTGTGTGTGTGTGTGTGTGTGTGTGTGTGTGTGTGTGTGTGTGTGTGTGTGTGTGTGTGTGTGTGTGTGTGTGTGTGTGTGTGTGTGTGTGTGTGTGTGTGTGTGTGTGTGTGTGTGTGTGTGTGTGTGTGTGAAGCTCAGTGTTTCGACTGCCAGCATACACACAAAGACAGCTTTCAGGTCTCACCTGCTCTTCTCTACCTCTGCTGAATTCCTCTAGAGTTTCTCTCTTATCTCTTTACGGAGTCTGACCGAGCGCAAACTAATCTAAAGCTCTGAAGAATATAAAGGGCCTGTGTGTGTGTGTTCTGCATGCGCACTTATGGAGATGCATTACTAATATGTGACATGGAGAATATGATGTTAAACGCAGTGAGCGTGTGTGTGATCACGGAGACCTGCGTTTTCACGGGAAAGCTCTCCTCAGAAACACTGCAGGCCAAGCACATATTTATCAGGAAACAGATGCGCAGGATTTTCATTACAAGCTGCTCATTATTAATGCATGAATCCCTCAGTTAGGACATTGATTTCCCTTCTTGCCTTTCGTTTGGCTCTTTATGCCTCACAGGTGAAGTTAATCTCAATTTGAACTAATCTCGAAAATGAACTGGAACTGCAGTTTAGATTTTCATTTGCATCAGGATCAATATATAGCCTATATATACTGTATATATATATATATATATATATATAGAGAGAGAGAGAGAGAGAGAGAGAGATTATATACTCGTGTATATATAGTTCTATACTGTATATATATATACTATATATACATACAACATATATATGTATATTTATTTTGTGATGTCAGAAGGGGATATTTGTTTTTAATGACCCTAAAGTTCAATATGAGGGAGAAACAAAATGCTAAAATTATTTGGGCTAAAAGGCAAACTACAGCGACAGGTTTTATTTTACTATGTAAAACAAAATGCATAGAAAAAACAAAAAAGCTGACATGAAAAAGCACATTGACTACAACATTTTCAGTTATTAATATTTCATTGGTTCTCTTGTTTTTGCATGTGTTCATCATCTCTTTGTATGAGAGCCTGGACAAAAATGTATGTCGCACAATTTGTCATGTTTCACTGCATTATTAATATCACAAATAAAACAGGCACAACTCCGCAATATGCTTACAAAATCTTTAACAAATAACAAATATATAATTCTTTTTTATTATTTGTATTAAACCGAGGACTAATACACCTCTAAGAGAAAGCTCAGGTCGCTCTGCCAAGATCCTCCGACAGCAATAGAATAACTTTCTTCCGGCTGCACATAAAAAATTTAATGAAATGTCAAAATGATAACTCATATAGAAGCATATAGCTGCAAAAAATTCCTGTACTTTCCCCCCCACAAAACAACAACGGCACGCAGCGAAACACCAGATAAAGACAGCGAACTGAAATGCAGATTAAAAATAAAAAAATTTAGTAATTGCAAAGTAAAAATATATATTTTTTGCAGTTAAATACATCTGTGTTTTGCCGTAAACAATGCTGGGTTGCCTTAACCCAATTTTCGGTCAAATATGGACAAACCCAAACGGTGCGTTAAAATGTAATTTAAAAATGTAACCCAATGGCTGGGTTTGTCCACATTTGACCCATAGTTGGGTTGAAACCACCCAGCATATTTTAGAGTGTATTTTCTTCTTTGCAACTCATTTTGTCTGCATATAATGCTCAAATAAATGATTTTTTGTCTGTTTTTATGTCTGTTTTTCCCTCGTTCCCAAATCCTGCATCTGCTGACAGAAGGAACTGTTCTCTCTCTCTCTCTATCTTCCTCATCCATCAGCTCACTGTAAGTCTGCGACACTCGTCCCGTACATCACAGCGGGTTGAGGATTCAGAAACGGGCCGGAGGCGTGTAATGAGATCGAGATGCAATGGCATATTGCTCAATCACCCGACAGAAAACAGCTGAATAAGTGAACACAGTCTTCCAAACTTTCAGTGATCTGTCTTCTGGACACTTCATTAGCTTTCTCAGAACGAGTGTGTTCCACTTGGGGAAAGTACGCGCGAGTCTCTTCGACTGTTGGCAGTGTTCGCGTGGAGAAGGACAGCGAGCAGGTGATGGAGCAGTTGTACGCCGCGTGTGTCGGTTTCTCACATGACGAGTGTGTGACAGCTGGACGTGGAGCTTATCTCCTTCTACAGCGAATATATCAGAACTGAGCTAAAAAACCCAGCTTAGAGAACATGTCATCCTTACACATCAAAACTGCACTGTTTATATTAGCATATTCTGTTGCTTTGAAAGGTCAGAAGTGTGGCTTTCTGCACTAAATAACGCTGAACCGCTTCTCAAACGCTCCGCTATCTGCCATTGGTCAGTTCCGTCCCCAAATGTTGCTGTGTCTCCAAAGCTTTGTTAGCCAACTATGATCGCAAGGTGCATTGAATTGTGTTAGTAACGACAGAACTTACGACCATAGTTTGCTTAGGGAAACACACTCCTGTTCGAGTTTCTCACACAAACTATGCAAACTGCAATTTTTGGGGAAATAGACCTAAAAAATAAGTTGTCTCTGCATATTAAGAGGAAATGAGAGTGCCTTGAATCGCACAGCATTATTTAATGTGTTGATGTCATTTCCACTGAAACAGGAAGACAGGGTGGGGCATATCGGACAGCCCCTCCCCTTTTTTGAAATAGCCAATAGCATTCGTTTATATCACAGCTCGGCCAGAGCCGTTGATCTCGGGAAAGCCGCAGTTTCCTCCTAATCTCCTCCATTTCTCTTTAAAATATAATTCTGTGCAGAATTCAAATGGATCCGATATGTTTTCTGGTCTTCAGCGACTCAATCATATGATTGATATGATATATTGATATGATTCTGTGTGTCGTGTCTCTGGACCGGAGCTGTGGTGGTTAAAGTGACACTGACGTGAAACCAGACTTCATTCGCTCCAATGGAAAGCATATTAAAGGTGCTCTAAGCGATGTCACGCGTTTTTTAGGCCAAAACATTTTTTGTCACATACAGCAAACATCTCCTCACTATCCGCTAGCTGCCTGTCCCCTGAACACACTGTAAAGACACGCGGTCTCTGTAGACACCACAGGCTCCACAAACGGCAACAAAAACAAACTGGGCCAGCCTGGACCACGAAACACAACAAACTGTTCCAGGCAATAACTGGCAAGAAGTATTTGAGGGTGGGGTTTGGGGGGTTAGAGCGCATACACAGGAGAGAGGAGAGAGAAGCATGAAGAGGGAAGTTTGAATTATGGCCGACACACGACCAAAGAGACGACATTCCGATGAACAAATTGCAAAGAAGAGGGACAAGGATAAGGAACGCGCGAAGTACCGAATTTACATCGGAAAAACCTTCGAAAGGTGGGAGAACTCGGCCGGCAGAAGGGCTTCCAATCCGACACTGAGGTTCCTCTGTTTTTGCAGAACAGGTAAATCCATTTTTCTTTCTAAACTGACGTTCATGTTCGCCAAACCAACACAAGGATGTAATTAGCTAGAACTATGCAGTAAGCATTAACTTTGGTGAATACATCATATATGTTTCTAGCAGCTAGCGATCAATCTCTGTTGTAAATGATCAAGCAAATTCACAGTAGGGCGATAATTTGTGTGAATGATTGTTTTCACCCACTGTTTGTAATGGATTTTAATGTTCATTTATAGGCTTTTGACAACTTTGACTAAATTTGTTTACGCCGCCGCCGTTGTTTATGCTCACTGGGAAATGCGAAGCTAACGTTATCTTGCTATTATTGCGTCCTTGTATGGTTATAGTTATAACCTCAGGTGGCGAAATGGTTTTAAGATAATGTTTCTCTTTTTCTGCATTCTGTTCTGCAATATATAAAGGCATTTATCTAACTTGGCGACATTACACATTGAATGAAGTATCAGTAAAACTCAACTTTGTTTGTAGTGACTACTTTGACTTTCCTTTATGCCGGAAGGGAGGGGAGGAGGGAGGAGACGGGATGAGGAGGAGGGGGAGGGAGGAGACGGGGAGGAGATGGGATGAGGAGGAGGGAGGAGGGAGGAGACGGGATGAGGAGGAGGGGGAGGGAGGAGACGGGGAGGAGACGGGATGAGGAGGAGGGGGAGGGAGGAGACGGGGAGGAGATGGGATGAGGAGGAGGGAGGAGGGAGGAGACGGGATGAGGAGGAGGGAGGAGACGGGATGAGGAGGAGGGATGAGGAGGAGGGAGGAGACGGGATGAGGAGGAGGGATGAGGAGGAGGGAGGAGATGGGATGAGGAGGAGGGAGGAGACAGAATGATGAGGAGGGAGGAGGGAGGGGACGGGATGAGGAGGAGGGAGGAGACGGGATGAGGAGGAGGGAGGGTCTAGCTAGCCTCCGTTTTGTTTGACAACAATTCGAACGTCAACAAGAAGTGACGTCTCCCGACATCGCTTAGAGCAGCTTTAACTCTGTCTGAATCGTTCCCTATTCCCCTTTATAGTGCACTATGTGCCATTTCAAGACTTGTACATTGTTGCAAAACAACTGTTTCAAATAAACATTGTTCCTTTGAACTTTCTATGCATTCAATTTTGTATTTATCAAAAATGTGTGAGTTTCCACAAAAATATGAAGCAGCAGCACAACTGTTTTCAACACTGATAATAATCAGAAATGTTTCTTGAGCAGCGAAATCTGCATATTAGAATGATTTCCGAAGGATCGTGAAA
>NW_028117918.1:5000-12500 GCF_965113295.1 Leuciscus leuciscus
AGTGATGCTCACAATGTTTTATCAGGAACACTTTGCAATAAGGACTCATGCGTTAGTGAACATGAACTTACAATAAGCAAAGTATTTTGGCTACACTTTATTTGGCAACACTTTCGATTACAGTGTAATTGTAACATATGTTACATGTACTTAACCATAGTAATATTAACAGTAAATTATGCATAATTACATGCAACTAACCCTCAACCAAACCCTAATCTTATAGTAAATACATGTTAATTAATATTACTCAGTACTTAAATATATAATTACACTGTAACATAAAGTGTAACTCATTATTTTAAGGTGTCTTTGTTACAGCGTAATTGTACATTGAAATACTGAATAATATAAATCATTATAGGGTTAGTTGCCTGTAATATACAGTGTGTAACAAGAATGTTAGTTGATAAAGATAGTTGTTCGTGTTAGTGCATTAACTAATATGAACAGATACAACTTTTGATTTTAATATGTATTAGACAATGTTGAAGTTAACATTAAATGCTATTAGTTCATGTTAACTAATGTTAATAATTGAAACTTGGTAACACTTTACAAAAATGTTCATTAGTTAACATTATTATTAACTAACATGAACTAACAATTAGCAATACTGTAATGTTGCTGAGGAAGACAAGCGAAGACGAGGATCTAAACGCAGGGTATGGCAAGCCGTTTTAACATTTAATCATTTAAACCGACTAGTCTCTATTTTCATGCTACTAGTACTTATTTTTTAGATACTAGTATCTATTCCATTAAGTACTAGTACTTATTCATTAGCTACTAGTGCTTATTCTTTAGGTACTAGTGCCTATTCTTTAGATACTAGTGCTTATTCTTTAGGTACTAGTACTTATTCAATAGATACTAGTACTTATTCATTAGATACTAGTACTTATTCATTAGATACTAGTTCCTATTAAATAGATACTAGTACTTATTCATTAGATACTAGTACTTATTCAATAGATACTAGTACTTATTCATTAGATACTAGTTCTTATTCAATAGATACTAGTACTTATTCATTAGATACTAGTTCCTATTAAATAGATACTAGTACTTATTCATTAGATACTAGTACTTATTCATTAGATACTAGTACCTATTAAATAGATACTAGTACTTATTCATTAGATACTAGTACTTATTCCAATAGTGACTAGTAACTATTCTTTTGTTACTAGTAACAAATATTTTTTTTTGCCATTGACTTCTATGGGGATCTGTCATTCAGATATCATCTATTCAGTTCTGACTAGTATGTATTCCAATTGTGACTAGTACATATATATTAGATACTAGTAGTTATTTATTAGGTACTAGTACCTATTTTTTAGATACTAGTACCTATTACTAGATACTAGTATGTATTCAATAAATACTAGTACTAAGTCATTAGATACTAGTACCTCTTAAATAGATACTAGTACCTATTAAATAGATACTAGTACTTATTCATTAGATACTAGTACTTATTCAATAGATACTAGTACTTATTCATTAGATACTAGTACTTATTCATTAGATACTAGTACTTATTCATTAGATACTAGTACCTATTAATTAGATACTAGTACTTATAAATTAGCTACTAGTACTTATTGAATAGATACTAGTAACTATTTATTAGATACTAGTATTTATTCCAAATGTTACTAGTAAGATTTTGGATTTTACTAGTAAAATTTTTAATTGAACTATCCAGTGGCCGTTCTGACTAGTCATAACATAAGACGAGTAAAAAAGCAGTTGTGACTAGTAAAATAAAAAATCTTACTAGCAACATTCGGAATAAATACTAGTATCTAATAAATAGGTACTAGTATCTATTGAATAAGTACTAGTAGCTAATTTATAAGTACTAGTATCTAATTAATAGGTACTAGTATCTAATGAATAAGTACTAGTATCTATTGAATAAGTACTAGTATCTAATGAATAAGTACTAGTATCTATTTAATAGGTACTAGTATCTATTGAATAAGTACTAGTAGCTAATTTATAAGTACTAGTATCTAATTAATAGGTACTAGTATCTAATGAATATGTACTAGTATCTAAAAAATAAGTACTAGTACCTAATAAATAACTACTAGTATCTAATATATATGTACTAGTCACAATTGGAATACATACTAGTCAGAACTGAATAGTTGATATCTGAATGACAGATCCCCATAGAAGTCAATGGCAAAAAAATGTATTTGTTACTAGTAACAAAAGAATAGTTACTAGTCACTATTGGAATAAGTACTAGTATCTAATGAATAAGTACTAGTATCTATTTAATAGGTACTAGTATCTAATGAATAAGTACTAGTATCTAATAATAAGTACTAGTATCTAATGAATAAGTACTAGTATCTAATAATAAGTACTAGTATCTAATGAATAAGTACTAGTATCTAATGAATAAGTACTAGTATCTATTTAATAGGTACTAGTATCTAATGAATAAGTACTAGTATCTAATGAATAAGTACTAGTATCTATTGAATAAGTACTAGTACCTAACGAATAAGCACTAGTATCTAAAGAATAGGCACTAGTACCTAAAGAATAAGCACTAGTAGCTAATGAATAAGTACTAGTACTTAATGGAATAGATACTAGTATCTAAAAAATAAGTACTAGTAGCATGAAAATAGAGACTAGTCGGTTTAAATGATTAAATGTTAAAACGGCTTGCCATACGCAGGGTATTTTAATAAAGTAACAGGAAACATGGAACACAGAACTCAAAGGAACAAAACCAGGGAATCACAGAGGCAACCATTACATGAACAACAACTGACAAGGTAACAAGTGAAACACAAGGGCTATAAATACACAGAGACAAACAAGCTTAACTAAGTAACAAGGGGGCGTGGTTAATAAGAAACACCTGGTGAGACTAATAAACAAGAAAGACTACAAAGGACTACAAAACATAGCACATAACAGGAAATAACAAAAGTGCACACAAGACAAGGGAAACACAGGACAGGAATCATGACAAATACATTTGTTGCTGTATTTTTAATCTTTGTTCATGTTAGTTCACAGTGCATTAACTAATGTTAACAAGATTTTTAAAAAGTATTAGTAAATGCATTAACAATTAACAAAGATTAAAGGGGAGGTACTGTATAATGCCCTTTTCACAAGATGTAAAATAAGTCTCTGATGTCCAGAGTGTGTGTGTGAAGTTTTACCTCAAAATACCCCACAGATATTTTTATAGCATGTTCAAATCGTCACTTTTTGAACAAAAAACGCACCGTTTTTGTGTCCATTGCAAATGAGCTGCTTCTCCCGGCACAGGGGGCGGAGCAACAGGACATTTCTGAATAGTTAGTTGATGAATTTATGTATCTGATGTGGAGTTAACGATCTTCTAGTCATTGATTAGCATATTCTGTGTTGATAATCAATAAATCATGTTCTGGGGCGGGGTTTATGTAAATTCTAGGGTTGGTGATGTCACTAACCCGTGAGGAATGTGGTGTAGTCTCTACCAGCCGTTTGTTGTAGTTCTTAAAGTGATTTCTGTAAAAGGAAATCTCTCCCTTTGCTTTGAACTTTGAGCGTCGTAACTTTGCAGATGTTGTTTATGCTCACACAGCAACATTACACACTAACTACAGTTAGAGAAGAGAAATCATAATCAACCACCCCTTTAATAAATGCTAAGTGCAGTTCATTATTAGTTCATGTTAATTAATGTAGTTAACTAATGTTAACCTTATATTCAATAATGAACTTTATTGTAAAGCGTTACCTGAAACTTTATTGAAAATTGTTACAGTTTTATCATATTTGTTTACATTAAAAGAGCATTATATAAGGTAATAAATTATGTTGATAAAAGAGCACACCAACACTTTCATTACAGTTTTATTATTTATCTGGATAGAAATGCACATGATGATAATAATGATGATAAAGAGTCACCAGAGCATCTTTATCACATTTAGTCCCAGAGAATCCAACTCGTTTAAGAGGTTTCTCAGATCAGTTTTATGAGGACAGGGACGGTTACAGGGGCGGAGTCTAAGAGCAGTGGGCGGGGCTGTGAGAGGGGCGGAGTCTGTGTGCAGTGGGCGGGGCGGTGACAGGGGCGGAGTCTGTGTGCAGTGTGCGGGGTGGTTACAGGGCCAGAGTCTAAGAGCAGTGGGCGGGGCTGTGATAGGGGCGGGGTCTGTGTGCAGTGGGCGGGGTGGTGACAGGGGCGGAGTCTGTGTGCAGTGGGCAGGGCGGTGACAGGGGCGGAGTCTGTGTGCAGTGGGCGGGGCTGTGACAGGGGAGGAGTCTGTGTGCAGTGGGCGGGGCTGTGACAGGGCAGGAGTCTGTGTGCAGTGGGTGGGGCTGTGACAGGGGCGGAGTCTAAATCAGTGGGCGGGGCGTGACAGGGGCGGAGTCTGTGTGCAGTGGGCAGGGGTGTGACAGGGGCAGGGGTGTGACAGGGGCGGAGTCTAAAGCAGTGGGCGGGGCGGTGACAGGGGCGGAGTCTGTGTGCAGTGTGCGGGGTGGTTACAGGGCCAGAGTCTAAGAGCAGTGGGCGGGGCTGTGATAGGGGCGGAGTCTGTGTGCAGTGGGCGGGGTGGTGACAGGGGCGGAGTCTGTGTGCAGTGGGCAGGGCGGTGACAGGGGCGGAGTCTGTGTGCAGTGGGCGGGGCTGTGACAGGGGAGGAGTCTGTGTGCAGTGGGCGGGGCTGTGACAGGGGAGGAGTCTGTGTGCAGTGGGTGGGGCTGTGACAGGGGCGGAGTCTAAAGCAGTGGGCGGGGCGTGACAGGGGTGGAGTCTGTGTGCAGTGGGCAGGGGTGTGACAGGGGCAGGGGTGTGACAGGGGCGGAGTCTAAAGCAGTGGGCGGGGCGGTGACAGTGGCGGAGTTGTGTGCAGTGGGCAAGGGTGTGACAGGGGCGGAGTCTGTGTGCAGAGGGCAGGGGTGTGTCAGGGGCAGGGTCTAAAGCAGTGGGCGGAGCGGTAACAGGGGCGGAGTCTGAGGGCAGTGGGCGGGGCTGTGACAGGGGCGGAGTCTGAGGGCAGTGGGTGGGGCGTGACAGGGGCGGGGTCTGTGTGCAGTGGGCGGAGCTGTGACAGGGGCAGAATCTGTGTGCAGTGGGCGGGGCTGAGCTCAGTGTGTGTGAGGCGCTGGTTCAGGCGTCGCCGGAGCGTTTGGCGGGTTTGGCGACGAGGCGTCTCTCTCGCTCCAGCTCTCTCTCTCGCTGCTGCTCGCGCTCCAGATCTTCCTTCTGCTTGTGTTGCTGCAGCTTCAGCGCTCGCTTCTGCACACATTCATACACTCTTCACTCTTAATCTGTCGTTCCGTCTCAAACGGCAAAGCATACTAACCCAGGGTAAAGTATGGAAGCTTGTTTCTGCCACGGAATAAAAATAAAAACAAAGAATTTCCTCTCGGAATCCTGACTTTTCTTTCAATCGTAGTTTATATCTATTAATTCAGACTTTTTTCTCGCAATTCTGATTTTTTTCTCGTAAACGCAAGTTTATATCGTGCAATTTAGACTTTTTTTTTTATTCTGACTTTTTTCTCATAAATGCATTTTTTCTCGTAAAAGCAAGTTTATATCTCGCAAATCTGACTTTTCTCACAATTCTGACTTTTTTCTCGTAACCGCAAGTTTATATCTCGTAATTCTGACTTTTTTTCTCGAAATTCAGTTCTTTTTTCGTAAATGCAAGTTTATATCGTCATTCTGACTTTTTTCTCGGAATTCAAAATCTTTTCTCGCAATTCTGACTTTTTTCTCGCAAAGGCAAGTTTATATCTCGCAATTCTGACTTTTTTCTTGCAATTCAGACTTTTCTCGTAAACGCAATTCTATATCTTGCAATTCAGACTTTTTTTCTCATAAAGGCAAGTTTATATCTTGCAATTCAGACTTTTTTCTCGTAAACGCATGTTTATATCTCGCAATTCAGACTTTTTTCTCACAATTCAGACTTTTTTTCTCGTAAAGGCAAGTTTATATCTCGCAATTCTGACTTTTCTCGCAATTCAGACTTTTTTCTCGTAACCGCAAGTTTATATCTCGCAATTCTGACTTTTCTCGCAATTCAGATTTTTTTTCTCGTAAAGGCAAGTTTATATCTCGCAAATCTGACTTTTCTCGCAATTCAGACTTTTCTCGTAAACGCAATTCTATATCTTGCAATTCAGACTTTTTTTCTCGTAAAGGCAAGTTTATATCTTGCAATTCTGACTTTTTTCTCGCAATTCAGACTTTTTTTTCGTAAAGGCAAGTTTATATCTTGCAATTCAGACTTTTTTCTCGTAAACGCATGTTTATATCTCGCAATTCAGACTTTTTTCTTGCAATTCTAACCCTTTTCTCACAATTCAGACTTTTTTTCTCGTAAAGGCAAGTTTATATCTCGCAATTCTGACTTTTCTCGCAATTCAGACTTTTTTCTCGTAACCGCAAGTTTATATCTCGCAATTCTGACTTTTCTCGCAATTCAGACTTTTCTCGTAAAGGCAAGTTTATATCTTGCAATTCTGACTTTTTTCTCGCAATTCTGACTTTTTTTTCGTAAAGGCAAGTTTATATCTCGCAATTCTGACTTTTTCTCACAATTCAGATTTTTTTTCCACACAATTGTGAGTTTATACTGTATTTCACAATTCTAAATTCAGAATAGTGAGAATTATAATTGTTTTTTATTCCCCTGCAGAAACAAGCTTCCATATAAACATGAAGAGCAGTAAAGAATGAATCTCCAGAAGACTCGCCGCTCAAACCTTTAGTCTGGTCGTCTTGTCGTGCAGAACGATCATTTCTTTGCGAATGTTCACCAGTTTGCTGTGATAAACTTTGGCCTCTGTGAACTGAAACACATCAGCTGTCAGTCTGACGACGCTTCTACGAGAGGAACCACGCGATTAAAACTCACCAGTGCGTTCAGATCAATCATGGCGTTGCACTCGCGGAATTTTGTGACTTCTTGCTCCAGCGTATCCAACAAAATAACTTGATTTTGTCTGGAAGTGAGAACAAATAAAGGATGATTTCAGGAGGGCAGGGTTTTGAATTCAAATGTCTTTTCTTTGCAGTCTGATCAAATGATGGACGTCACTGACTGAAGCTTCATGCAACAGATCATCAGTGTTAGCACGCGCGTGGACAGAGTTAGCAAGCGCGTGGACAGAGTTAGCACGCGCGTGGACAGAGTTAGCACGCGCGTGGACAGTGTGTTATATGTGATCATACGTGAGTTCCTGCAGGGTTTGCTTGGAGGCGTTGAGCTCCGGCTGATAGTGTGACAGGAATCCTTCAGTCAGTCTCTGGATCGTGTGCTCATCCACACACACCACGTCCTCCATCACGACACACACTGCAAACACACACACACACACACACACACATCAACATCCTCCATCACGACACACACTGCAAACACACACACAAACACACACACACACACACACACATCAACATCCTCCATCACGACACACACTGCAAACACACACATCAACATCCACACA
>NW_028117918.1:15000-20045 GCF_965113295.1 Leuciscus leuciscus
TTAACTATAGACCCGATATATTCCGGCTATGAGTAGGTTAACTATAGGCCCGATATAGTCCGGCTATGAGTAGGTTAACTATAGACCCGATATATTCCGGCTATGAGTAGGTTAACTATAGGTCCGATATAGTCCGGCTATGAGTAGGTTAACTATAGACCCGATATAGTCCGGCTATGAGTACGTTAACTATAGACCCGATATAGTCCGGCTATGAGTAGGTTAACTATAGACCCGATATAGTCCGCCTATGAGTAGGTTAACTATAGGCCCGATATAGTCCAGCTATGAGTAGGTTAACTATAGGCCCGATATGAGTAGGTTAACTATAGACCCGATATAGTCCGGCTATGAGTAGGTTAACTATAGACCCGATATAGTCCGGCTATGAGTAGGTTAACAATAGACCCGATATAGTCCGGCTATGAGTAGGTTAACTATAGACCCGATATAGTCCGGCTATGAGTAGGTTAACTATAGACCCGATATATTCCGGCTATGAGTAGGTTAACTATAGACCCGATATAGTCCGGCTATGAGTAGGTTAACTATAGACCCGATATAGTCCGGCTATGAGTAGGTTAACTATAGACCCGATATAGTCCGGCTATGAGTAGGTTAACTATAGACCCGATATAGTCCGGCTATGAGTAACACACTTCTAGACAAAATAATCTTGAATTTGGTTACACGTTTTTGCCAGAATAACTTGCGAGATGTGTGATAGTCCGTCACGTTAGCAAAGTCAACACTGATTATAAGGTGTTTGGTTTCATTTCTTCACTCATTTCATTTCTTTGTGATCTAATTCAGTGGTTCCCAACCTTTTTTTGTCTGAGACCCCCTTTTTCCCAAGAAAATATTTTAGGGCCCCCCTTCACATTTAATGATATTTTCGCTCTTGTAAGCTTGCAGCAAGGATGACAAAATATGTTGTTTTCAAACAAACGGTGTGTTTACTATAAACAGATATGTTTATGCACAAATAATAGCCTATAATATTGAAAATACAATAACAAAAACATTAGTAGGCCCTTTGTAATTTAAAAATGTAAGCCTAGGAGTAGCCTATAAATTTGCCCTATTTTAAATGCAATAACAAAAATATCAGGATTCACACTTGTGTGTAGGTAAAAAAAGAATGAATATAGGCTATTACTAAATGACTGGTGTCTGGGGCCTCAATACTTGCATGTTATTTGTGAGGCTTTATCAATGTGAGGCTTTACTTTTGAGGCTTTTGGCGCTATAGCGAGCGATAACAAACATGCGTTTATTAACAGAATAATGCGTCTTTCGGAAGAACATATTGTAGCCGGAACTACTTCTCTCTCTGTGTACGCGTCTCTATGGTGCGTCTATGACGAGTCACGCAGGTACTGGGCTACTCCGCAGCGGCAGCGATCCGAACCAGGGTAAAATAGTCCCAATGTAAACACTTATTATAGGTGTACCATAGTGATTCAGGATAAGACAAAAACACAGTTTGGAAAATGGATTCATGATGAACTCGCTTTTTATATACATTTCGAACAGAAAAAAGTTAAGGACTTTTATTTAATGCAAATTGCTCAAAACCCCCCACAGAGCTCGCTGAGGCCCCCTTGTGGGCCGCGACCCCCCTGTTGGGAACCGATGATCTAATTGATGACTAGTCTAATCTTGGGCGATGGTCTAGACGTCTATTAAGTTTTCACTGACCGCCCAAATTGTGCCTTGTTTTAGCCTAGACATCAGGCTGTGTTTGGACGGCTATTAGACGTCTTTTAAATGCAAATTGCTTGCTGGGATAGTGACTCTTGTGTCTTAGAGTTACTTTATTTGACCGAGTCTGATATGTGATGATGTTTGCTGTTGTGTGTTGGTAAAGTTGACCTGAGCTGTTGTGTTGCAGGTAACCTAGCGCTTCAACCCACGAGACAGTTTCAGAGATTCGCTCAGATGTCGGGCCTGATGGGCCGCGTGAGGTCGGTGTTTCGCCGTGAGCCGGACGAATGGCACCTCAGCGACGCCGCCTTCGACTTCTCCGAGGATATGGAGGACGACGAGACGCCCCGGTTCAGCCAGCTGAAGGTAGTGGTGTCGGGAGAGGCGGACGAGTTCTCGGCGGCTAACGGGTCGACGGTCACGCGAGTGTTGGACGATGACGACTCGCTCCTGGGCTCCTCGTCGGGCCTGGTGTCGGAGCCGTGTGACGGGTGCCGAAAGAGTCGAGAGAGCGACCGGCGCCGGAAGATCATGAGGAAACTGGGCTTCGCCGCTCTGCTCTACTTCCTGTTCATGGTGGGCGAGCTGATAGGTGAGCGTCGGGGAGAGTGTGTGTGTGTGTGTGTGTGTGTGTGTCGCCCGCTCCTGTCACTGGGTTTGTCTTTCAGGTGGGTACGTGGCCAACAGTCTGGCCATCATGACGGATGCGCTGCACATGCTGACAGATCTGATCGGGATCATCGTGTCTCTGCTGGCGCTCTGGCTCTCGGCTAAACCACCGACGCACAGATTCACCTTCGGCCTTCATCGGCTCGGTGCGTCCTCTTCTTAGTACACCGGCTCATTCTGGCTTTTCACACTTCAGCTAGTTAACCCTGGGTCATTCTAAATCAGATCAATCTAGATCAGTCTATTCAAAACCATGGGTCAGTCTAACCCCTGGGTCAGTCTATTCTAAACCCTGGGTCAGTCTATTCTAAACCCTGGGTCAGACTATTCTAACCCCTGGGTCAGTCTATTCAAAACCCAGGGTCAGTCTAACCCCTGGGTCATTCTAAACCCTAGATCAGTCTATTCAAAACCCCGGGTCAGTCTAACCCCTGGGTCACTCTTAACCCTAGGTCAGACTATTCTAACCCCTGGGTCAGTCTATTCTAACCGCTGGGTTAGTCTAACCCCTGGGTCAATCTAACTCCTTTTTTTAGTCTAAACCTTGGGTTATCACCCCGCAAGAACAATTACAGTGCTTTACAACTATAGAACAAAAAGAGTTAAATAAACTTATCACTTCATCTAAAACAACAACATGTTTATTAGATCCTATACCAACTAAACTACTGAAAGAAGTGTTACCTGTAGTGGAAGAGCCTCTCCTCAATATTATTAACTCGTCTTTATCTTTAGGTCATGTTCCAAGAACATTTAAACTGGCACTTATAAAACCTCTCATTAAGAAACCACAATTAGATCATAATAATCTAGCAAATTATAGACCCATTTCAAATCTTCCATTTATGTCTAAAATATTAGAAAAAGTGGTGTCCGCTCAACTGGGCTCTTTCTTGCAACAAAATGAGATCTATGAAAAGTTTCAGTCTGGATTCAGACCGCATCATAGCACTGAAACTGCGCTCGTTAAAATCACAAATGATTTACTTTTAGCTTCTGACCAAGGCTGTATCTCAATACCAGTAGCGTACCGTGGGGTTTCAGTCAGGGCCTTCAGTAACGATCTAACGCCCCCCCCCCCCCCCCCAATCGCCATAACAACACACACAGATTCATGCAAAATACAATCATGCACTGTATGCACTACTGCGTAACATCAACGACGAGACAGCTGATCTTCAACCTCAGCGCACACCACTGTCACTGTGCATTATAAAAGCTGAGCTGAAACATCTCGCGCACGGATGTACCTAATACAAATAAATAAAACATCTCCGGTTAACTAGCAGGACATTAATTTTCGTTTGTTGAATAAGATGCATTCTAGCGCTGAAATGTGTTGTTCAAGCTGAGTGCTTGTTGCCGCGGATATAGTGTTCTCTTGTGGCTCACGCACAGTTTTCACTCAGATGCGCGCTTCAATCTATCGCCGTTGCGGAGACTTTCTATTTGTTGAAATCTTACAAAACAAAATGCACACAAACGCCCTGCTTGATATTCAACCACTGATGAACATATTCAAAAAAAAAAAAAAAAAAAAAAAACTATACGAGTGTGGATTCGTACCCAGAACCTCTGACATGCTTGGCAAAAGTTCTACCACTAGACTATCACAGTACATGAAAGTTATTCAGTATCAATGCATTTAGTCACGTGGAAATTCTCGGCACTAACAATATTAGTAGATCTAGGATGACAAATGTACCCAAAATGACCCAATGTACTAATGAAATTGATTTCTGGACATCGTAATGTTATTTTTCCTGAAAATTGTTATTGTACACAAACATGTATTGTATCAGCCCACCCACTCGATGACATCAGCGCGGGCTAGCCGTCGACACATCGCTGGGCCTCTGGGGCGTTCTGTCATACGCTTCACAATTTGATTGGCTGATAAAACACGTCAGTCAAAGTTATGATCAAATGGAAAATGGCAGCTTCAACGGAAGGCTAGCTATACAACTAGTGCTGGTCCACGGAGCTGCGTTTAGATGACATATGGAAAATCCAGCTCAGACTCACAAAAAAATAACCATATTCTTTCTGGAAATATATCGTAACGTACTGATAGACATAAATTGAATTTAGACATGTTCAGACACACATTAATTTAATTATAGAAATTTTTTATTTTTTTTATTTTGACAGGGCCAGCAGAGAAGGCCCTGCTGGCTCTGACGGCACACCACTGCTCAATACTAGTTTTACTTGATCTTAGTGCTGCGTTCGATACTATAGATCACACAATACTCTTAGATCGACTACAAAATTATACTGGTGTTCAAGGACAAGCACTAAGCTGGTTCAAATCATACCTATCTGACCGCTACCATTTTGTCTATTTAAATGGAGAAAAATCGATCATAACTCCAGTAAACTATGGAGTGCCGCAGGGATCTGTGTTAGGCCCTCTGTTATTTTCAATATATATGATGCCACTTGGAAATATTATAAGGAAACATGGAATCAGTTTCCATTGTTATGCTGATGACACTCAAATATATATTTCATCAAGGCCGGATGAAAACGCTAAATTTTCCAAATTGACAGAGTGTGTTAAAGATATAAAAGATTGGATGACGCGTAATTTTCTTTTATTAAATCCAGACAAGACAGAGGTAATACTTATCGGTTCAAAAAACCGCCCACAAAACCTCGCACAATAC
>NW_028117917.1:0-20026 GCF_965113295.1 Leuciscus leuciscus
ATTTCATTAGCCTCCAGACTTGCTTAAAAAAAACAAAAAAACAGAACCATTAAAGCTATTTTTGTGACAGTAACGTCATATAATATATAATATTATAATATTGAAAGTATTGATTTTATAAATATATCTTATTACGTATGGTATACATAACATATTGTGCTTTTTATTTATTTAGTTAAATTACAAACATTTCAAGTAGCCTACAATGCAACAAAAAACAAAATGAATACAAGGCACTGTAAATACAATTCAAAATGTATAAACCAAAGAATAACAACAACAACTAAAGTATAAATGTACATGATAATAATAAAATAAATAATAAATACAGAAATTAAAGTTTATAATATCAGGGCAGTTATATGTATTTGAAAAGCTTTAAAATTTGTATTGTTTTTATAAGCTTTTTGTTTTATGATCTCATGTTTAAAAGATCTTCTAAGTATATTGTGAGATCAGTGTTATAAAAGGTAATATAGGAGGGTTTCTTTTGAGTTATTTTTGTCTTATGGATATAAAACTTCGCCAAAATAATTAAAAGATTAATGATATAATTTTGTTTTTCAGAAAAAGAATTCACAAATCTAATGACTAGGCAATTTTAAATATTAATATTACACATATTAATTCCATTGGCTGGTCCAGCAACCAATAGCATTGCATCTCGCGTGGGCCAAGGTTCCATCCGTATCTGCTTTACTTTTCGAAATGGATGATCCCCATGGAGGGAGAACCTGGATTTGTAAAGTTGGGACGGTTGTTTTATTCTCAACGATATGAAAAGTGTTGCCACTCCCATTTATTGCACATGTTCCCCCGAAATTATATTGCACGACCCGTAAATATGCAGGCAAACGCGGTTGCCTACTATATCAGTCGAGCCAATAGTGCGGCAAGATACTGAAATAGGATTATTATTAACCAATCAGATGTAGCTTATTTAGAACAGCTGTTACACGTATGATTCAGCTTTCGGACACGAGCAGCAGCTGCGGCGGCAGCAAATTGACCATCGCCAAGGACATTATTTCTGTGATTGTAAGTATTCATTTAATTAGAATATGATATCTATATAAAATGTTTGTTTTGTACGCTGTGTTGTTAAGCGTCTCGTTAGTGTCGTTTTAACCCTTGTATGGTGTTCGGGTCTGTAGGACCCGGTTTCATTTTTTATTACATTTTATTACAAAAATTACACGATTCATTATTTTTTCAAACTCAGACTCATTGGTCTTGGCTCATTTTCTGTGAAGAATATATATCTGAACACATTTTCAATGACCACACCCACACACACACCCACACCCACACCCACACACCCACACCCACACCCACACCCACACACACCCACACACACACACACACACACACACACACACACACACACACAGGCTGTCCGGCTAGACCCGGGGCTAATAAAAGTGTGGAAATTGTAGGTCCTGTGTACCTTTACTCTGTCCTCCTCCTGTCAGAGCATATTGTTATTGTGTGTGTGTGTGTGTGTGTGTGTGTGTTCTTGTATATGGTTTATGAGGACACAAATGTGTATAATGACATGGGTATTACAACGTAAACATGGTTTATGAGGACATATGTGTCCTTCTAAACCAAACGGCTTAAAAAACATACTAAATCTGTGATTGGTAGGTTTAGGGGTAGGGTTAGTGTAGGGGGATAGATTATACAGTTTGTACATTAGAAAAACCATTACGCCTATGGAGAGTCCTCATAAACCACATATCTGAGTGTGTGTGTGTGTGTGAGAGAGAGAGAGATTGTAAGTGTGAGTGCAAGAGTGAGTTCTGTGTTTCTTAAAGGGATACTCCACCGAAAAATGAAAATTCTGTCATCATATACTCACCCTCATGTTGTTTCAAACCTGTATGAATTTCTTTCTTTTGCTGAACAGAAAGGAAGATATCTAGAAGAATGTGAGTAACCAGACAGTTTTAGATACCATTGACTTCCATAGTAGGAAAAATATATACTATGGAAGTCAATGGTATCTAAAACTGTCTGGTTACTGATACTCTTCTTGATATCTTCCTTTCTGTTCAGCAAAAGAAAGAAATTCATACAGGTTTGAAACAACATGAGGGTGAATATATGATGACAGAATTTTCATTTTTCGGTGGAGTATCCCTTTAAAGCAGGGGTGGGGAACGTCCGGCCCCCGGGCCGTAACCGGCCCGCAAAACAGTTTGATGCGGCCCGCGAGTCAATTCCCCCCCCCCCCCCCCAAGCAGCACGAGTCCACAAGCCGTGAGAGCAGGGCGAGGCCAGTAGCGCGAGTGTTGAGTCACCTGCGCGCCGCACCGGTTTCAAGTTTCTCACGGATGAGCTTCGGGGGCGCGCGCGCCGTACCGGTTTCAAGTTTCTCACTGATCAGCTTCGGGGCGCATAAAAGGATCGGAACGAAGACAGCGGAGGACCAGACATGGACGAGGGGCTGCTGCTTTTACTTTCGTTTTGTCATTTGCGTATTAAAGTGGAATGAGTGGCCGACTAAAAGTGGCCGACAGCAAGTAGAATGTGTGGGCGACTAAAAAAAATTATTTTAACTATAAGCAACCCAATTTGTCTAGATCTGTATTATTTCCTTTGTATAATGAGCTTAAATATTGCTGTGCAGTCGTGTGATTTAGTCTGCTTGATTAACATTATTACAATGTATTCCTATTTAACTCTGATATGTAGCCTATATACTGTATAAGGTCCTCGAATGTGTTTGAATATTTCACTAGCATCAGCCTTTTCACAGTTTCTATCACTCCGCTTGTCTGTGTTTGCACATCTTGCATCATTAAGCCAGTAGGTGGCGACAAGTGACTGTCTTTATGAGTGAACAATTGAAATTTTATTGAACTGATTTAATAGTGCTAAAAACATTGATTAACTCAAGAAAGAAACAAGTTGCTGAAACCAATCTTTAATGCTAAAAAGTTTACATCTATGCAAAATAATCCTTGAAAGATTTCTCATTTAAGGCCATTCCTGTTTGGAATATGTGATTGTGTATTGTCAACAATAAGCAGAAACATTTTGCATTTCCATTTTGTAGTGTGGATCATTCATTTCAACATTTATCCTCATTCTCATGTTTAAGAATCTGTTATCTTGACAAATAATCTATGCTACTGCCCACTGACATGCTTTTAAAGCTATTGTTATCAAAAAATGTTGGCCTTCAAACACCTTAAAATGCACATATGTAGGTCAGAGAAATCCAAATTTTCTCGGGGGAGCATGCCCCCGAACCCCCCTAACTACCTCACATTTTAATGTGTGTGTCTGTGTGGTAATGTGGGCTGGTGTGGCTACAGTGCCAGGACTGAATTTTTAAACCAGTCTGCCCCCTGCATATAGGCCTAAAATATACATTATTCTCTGTATCGAATCATGTTATCTTGTTACCTCTACCCCCAGCCCCTGATGTTTTGAAAACCTAGAAACGCCCCTGCTCATTACAATGGCCCTTAAAGAATGTTAAAAAATTGTAAATGGCCCTTTATAGGAAAAAGGTTCCCCACCCCTGCTTTAAAGGGTCAGTAAGAAGCCAATATTCTAACCGGAGAGCTAAGAGCTCAAGTTAGAACTGCATGTAATAGAAACAAAATTATAAGTATAACTATCAAACATAGTATTTTGGTTATTTAACTTTAAAATATATATTTTATTGGATATATTTTATTGTATTTTGGTTATTCAGGGTGGCCGCGGGTCCTTAAAGTCTTAAATAAAATGTTCCTAATAAAAGGCCTTAAAAAGTATTAAAATGTCTTAAATTCATATTCGATAGGTCTTAAATATTTCTGGTCACATTACCGCTAAAATTTCTCCAGTCTGACGGACCTAATGTCCGTCAAATAACCAGTGAAGCATCGAATCGCGAGAATGATTCAGATTTTATTACTTAAACAGCTATTGATAATGCTAATGTAGGCTTTTTCTGGTAACGCTGTTGAGGCTCGCTCTGCTTGTCTCTGTGATAGATTTTATAGTAAGAAATCAAAACAAATGAGCATAACGGCAAACATAAAAAAACTCACAGAAGAAACATACTGAGGTAAAAATTCTAAATGTTTATTTTTTTTATAACATGTGATATAGTTAAGTAACATAACATGACGGGAGCTATTTTGCTGAATATTCTCACGATTGCAAATGTTACATTGATTTTAGTTCAATAAACAAGTAGTTAATATTAAATTATTTCAATTAGGCTACTTAGGTTAAATATTACATATACGTATGCAATATAATGTGTATTTCCATCACAGGTTTGGTCTTACATTTAATTCAAAGTGGCATTAAAAAGGCATTAAAAAGTCTTAAATTTAACTTGTTTATATCTGTAGACACCCTGTATTAACTGGCCGGAATTTTGAAGTCGGTAGCGGAGTCCTGCCTTCAATTCAGCGTTTCTAAAGAATCACTGGTATGTGTTAATCATTTTTATAATCGACTGTATGTTATTTGTCATATGTGACCCTGGACCACAAAACCAGTCTTATGGGTAATTTTTTTTAAATTGAGATTTATACATCATCTGAAAGCTGAATACATAATCTTTCCATTGATGTATGGTTTGTTAGGATAGGACAATATTTGGCCGAGATACAACTAGTGAAAATCTGGAATCTGAGGGTACAGAAAAATCGAAATATTGAGAAAATCACCTTTAAAGTTGTTCATTTCTATTGGCGATTGTGCTGCATGCATTCACAAAAATAAATGTTTTATATATTTAAGGTTGGAAATTTACAAAATATCTTCATGGAACATGATCTTTACTTAATATCCTAATGATTTTTGGCATAAAAGAAAAATCTATAATTTTGACCCATACAATGTTTTGTTGGCTTTTGCCACAAATATACTCGTGCAACATAAGACTGGTTTTGTGATCCAGGGTCACATATATGATGTATATTGTGCTCTTCCCAAACTGATGGCCTGATCTAATTCACCAGTGCTGCCGATTTCGCACACTTTTGGGTGCTTTTGTCAATGCTGTTGTTAACTAGCGGTGTCCTGCCTATTCAATCCAGCGTTTCTAAAGAGTCACTGGTGTGTATTAACGACACACTGACGGGAATATTGTTCTTTGTGTTGTTCACTGTATCGCTTGTTTATACAAAGGGTTTGTTACCGCCGGCGCTCTCTGGAAGACTACATTACCCATCACTGCCTAGAACTACAGCAAACTACGGCAACTCAAATAGCTCAAAATACACACCAGGTTTAGTTTTTTTTTCTTTTTTTCCGTGGTGACTCTCCCTGCATTCCAAATGGCATAATGTTATGTATTTTATATATTGTGAATACATTTATTATAAATTCATTCATTAATAAATGATTTAAGTAATAATTGATGTGCTATATTATACATTTTTGAAGTAGAAATCCGTTTTGAAAGTTCAAAACACTGATAATTACAATAACTAGGTTTCCTGAAATAAATATTGTTTAAATATTGCTTAGGTACAAAGACTTGGACTTGGCCTTTAGGGACTTGTGAACATGTCTGGTATTTATAATTTTTATAATCAACTGTATGTTTTGTCATATCAAATGAGATGTTTGCTCATTATGTATTTACACTAGTTGAGGAGTTCAGAGAGAGATGGCCTGCCGACTGCACCTTTTCTAAAGGATGAGGTAAACCATTTAATAGCAACTGTCAATATTAATAATTATTCTAATTATTATTTCTAAATATCTTCAAATGCATCATATTTTTGCCAGCGATGAAGATCTTTATTAGTTGAACATCTTCGTATGCTGTCTGTGAATGAATGATTCCACAGGACGATATATTCGATTTCATTTCACTCAGGTAATACATTTTACAACCAAACAGATTATTACGCTACGATAGCACTACTAGAAAGTATGACATTACCCGTTTTTTGGACATATACATTAACTTATACATTAAATAAGCTACCATTGTTCATAGTTTATGAACACCCGCCGTCCCGCGGTAGTTTGTGTGTATTGTTGCGCAGTGGCGTGCGAACTCGACTTGAAAACGAATGCCTTTGCCTGCCGTAGACACAGTTAACCAGTTTAAACATGCTTGCAGAAATATACATTTGATTATATTTTGGAGAACAGACAGAAGAAGATCCGTCAATGTTTTTTTGTGTTCAGATGTTCAGTAGCAGTCATGAGCGCGAGCACATGTGGAGAGTTTTAACTCTTTCTTCTCTGTGTCAATTACATGCCTTTGAATGCAACACTCTGCAGATTCACTTTATTTCTACATGTCTAATAATCTAAATGTAGTTGTATAAGTTACTATTATACAAACCAAAGGACAGGCAATGATTTTCGGGCTACAGATGGCAGAAATAATGCTTGTCTCTTCTGTTTTTTGTTGCAAAGATAGCCAATCTACTTATGATAATAATAGTCATTTAAATAAAAAATATATAATTTTATATATATGACGACGTCAGATGCAAAAGCCTCCAAGTACCATCTGAAATTTTCTACTAAAAGAGCATTTTTATCAAGCTTGTATGTTTATGTTCAGTTATTTCACTTAAATGGCAATGAAAAGTACCTATTAATTGTCATTAAAGTGAAATTACTGAACTTAAATATACAAGCTCGATAAAAATGCTTGTTTTAGAAGAAAGTTTCAGATGGCACTCAGAGGCTTTTGCATCTGAAGTCTAGATAGATAGATAGATAGATAGATAGATAGATAGATAGATAGATAGATAGATAGATAGATAGATAGATATTATTACTTTTACTTTTGAGTAAATATTTCTATAAGTACTTGTACTTTTACTTGAGTACAGTTTTTGGATACTCTACCCACCTCTGGTTAATTGATGCACATGATGTTGTATAACGTTAATGGTCGCCGAATATAACCACAAAATGGCGTTAACTGTTATCTACATCACAAGAGAAATGGACGAATCAGTCATATAATAAAGTTATTCAGTAAATCGCTTTGGACAAAAGCGTCTGCTTTGGCCTGTTAAATAACATAGATAATAGATGGACGATAACTAATGTCACCCATAACATCTATAACTAATGGTTGCCCTTTTCATTTTTCTTTGAAGTGGCACTACACCATGCCTAACAACAAAGGTAAGCCATGTAGCTATAGTGTAATTTAGATTAAAGTCAAATATTGAAAGCAACACATTGACCGTAAGAGAGAATAAAATAATAAATTACCCTTGTGTAATACCTATACTGTCATATTATTTCAATGAACAGATAAGAGCAATTCATTTGTGTTTTATTGTATATCTGCATATAATTTTTTTCTGTTTTGTTTGGATAGAAAGAAATCAATGGCCGACACAAGTTACTTGTGTGTGTTAAAATATGTGTACTGACAAAACAATGTTTTGATTGTGATTGCTGTATGCTATTAACAGGTCCAGTGATTTGGATCATGGGCAGCAGTTACATTCGTCGTGGGGAAGAGAGGGCCAGAGAGACCATAGGGGCCAAGGTTCACTGGTTTGGCTGGGGTGGACTTCGATGGCACGGACTCCTTCCTTTCTTCTACCGGTCCCTTAGAGGAAGAGCAGCCCCGGATGTCCTGCTGATTCACTGCGGCGGGAACGACTTACAGTAAAAAAAATAATAAAATAATAAAATTGAACATTGTTACACGTTACATGAAGTTCATACAAAAATAATTCTACAGTAAAAACTGCTTAAAATGTGGATTTCGTTGGAGTTGTGCCTCTACTATGATGGGATAATGTCCACTTTAACGCACCCTCCGAGACTGCCGTGAAATAGCACCGCGAATTGTGCAGAAAATGCAATAGACCACTAAGGCTGTTGTTGTTGTAGCCTCCGCGTGCCCTAACTGCAGAAAAGAACAGCTCAAGATGATCCTGACTGAGTTTGTAAGTGAGGAGATACTTACAAGGTGCATCCTGTGCTTCAACCAGCTCTTTAAAAATGTTGGAAATGCTTCTGGAGCTGGCAACAAATCCAATGGGACCCGTTTTCCTAGGACCTGCATGAAGATGTCTCCCAGAGCTATCTCTGAGCTGCAGAAGGACATTTTCAGCTCTCTCCAACAGACTCAGCATGTGAAGTTTATTACAACTTTGGAAGGAGCTTCGTAACCCTTTGCCAGAGGGTTCCTGCTGTTGAGAACATCAAAAGCTAAGTCGATTGTTCTCAGAAATTCGACGGTTTCCTCTGAACCATGAAACTGAGGCAAGCGAAGTTCCTTGTTGCAGAATTCAAGGGCATCTGCAACGCTGCTGCTGAAAACTTGAGCAGCAAGATTTACCTTCATCTTCTGATGTCTCCACAGAATATGTGCCATCTTCAGCTTATTACCCAGCCTCAAGGTCTATATGTCAGGAGAGCAACTCTGAGAAAATGTTATATTCATGCCAGGTCTATGCGTTTCCGTGTTTCTCTGCCGTAGTACAGTAAGATTGAGCTTAAATCAAGCGGCAACCTCCCCGTCTCTCTCTTGAAACCAACACGGAAGTGAGTTAAACTGCAATTCATTGACTGGCCGCTTGGGCTGGCTGCAGAAGTGAGTCAAATCTGTATCTCCCCCATGTTAAAATTACCAACTTTACAGCAGAAAAAAAACATGTTTACAGCCTGGATCTCTATGTGGCTTTGGTCTATACAGCTAATTTTGCCCTTCATAACAACTGTGAGGGGGGTGAATTTTTTATAACTCATCCGTTTAGTTGATTAATATTTAAAGTTCTGCATAATTAAGGGTGTGTCCACTTTTGAGTGACAGGTGGATTCCCACTGATGTCAATGCTAGCCGTTTGTCTGCTGTTAGCTGCGTGCCTGCGTCACTTCACCTCAGCAAATTTTAGCTGCTGAACTTGCCATCTCTGCAGTGTTTGTGCTTTTCTAGGGATTATTTCATACAATTTAATACACCCATTACTTCGCCCACGGCTTCGTTGTCGTCGAGTATCGTTCGAGAGAACAACCAGCGCTGTATTTCAGTTGTTTTCCTCTGTGAACATGCACTAATGGATTGACAATTTCGTTGATTTTTGAGTTTTCAGATTTAAAAACGTCTATAGATATAAAGGCTTGTTCGTTCTGCTCTCACGGAACAGATAGATTTTAATATGCTTATGTACCGTCAGATGAAATCCTGCAGGTGTCGTTGCTTTCTCCGTCCATGTAATAAATGCACATCCTTGAATGAGCGCAGATTTCTAGCGCATTTAACGTACTTGAACTTCATAGGTAATATATCTATGGTTTAACTCATTTGAGAGGCGGCCAAATCAGAATTTAAAATGGACTGAATAAGCTCTCTACGAACTTGACGAGCGATGCCGCGCTGACGGACCATAGACTATAAAAAAGTGTACTGACGTGTAACTGTTATGCACATAAATCACTGTCACACACACTCTCTCATATTAAGTTACTGCATAATACATTTTCAACTAGCAGAATAGTACAGAATCACGATACACAGTCTCACTTGTAGCCATGTCTTTTAACTATTATAATATTTCGAAGGGCAAAAACAGGAACTTTTAATTGGCTTTACATCAACTGTCACTTTAGCGCGAGGCTCTGTGCAGTCGCAGACTTGGTACTGTCAGTAGCATATAGCATTACCTCCCTGAGTTAACTCTGGTAGCCAGGCTACTCATGCCCCGCCTCTTTGCCCATTTTCTGTTATCAAGGAGTGACGCGAGGCCAAGATGGCGACGGCCGAATCCGCCCACTTTAGGCTTCAAAAATGCTCTTCAGAAACCTACGGGTGACGTCACGGACACTACGTCCATATTTTTTTAGTCTATGGCTTAAATACACAACTGAACGACTTTCGACTTCCTTGTAAGGTGGAAAAAACATTGTTTAAAGATAGAACGTATATGCTAATGCTTACACATGATACAATCCCCTTTCCACATTAAGAAACTATTTCTCAGTGTATATTAGTGGTATACAAATGCTACATTTGCATCAGTCGAAACATTCATTTTCTTGCAAAGAGCAAACCAAGTGTACACATCTGAAGTATCATCATCACTGGAACTCTCTGCTAAGTGAACATTGCATTTTACTCGTACCTTTAAGCAGAATACATAATCCTCCCAGCTACCCTCCTTGTGTCTAAAATATGTTCCTTAAACACTTGTGTCCATGCAATCTATAGTCTAACTCGTGCATTTTACACTTCATAAGATAATACAACTGATTATGAATATTAATAAATAATAATACAGATACATAATATTAAATGAAATTTTAGTCTTCAGATTCAGACACAAAATGGTGACATATCTGTCACGGGGACACACAGTGGCCCCGTGGGTCACGTGTCCCTGTAGGTAGATCCAAATGCAGTATGAAAATAGTTGTTTATTGAAGTGTAATCCATCTCGTAGTCATCCAGGCAAGGTTCAAAATCCATGATAGCAATCCAAAATACACAATAAACAAAACAAGAAACAGGTCGTACGCAGACCAGAAGTGTAGTGACAATATATGACGACTCCATGACAAGGACTAAAACAGACAGGCTATTTATACACAGAAACTAATGAGAAACAGCTGCGTGCAATGATGAGTGATGAGAACAGACAAAGGATCGTGGGAAATGCAGTTCCAGAATGAATGGTGACAGTAAGGGAGAGAGACCTCTAGTGGACACCCGGGGAAACACAAACCAGACACTGTGACAATATCGTCTTTGACCCATATTGTTATTTATACAGTATATACAGATTGGTCATAAATAAGGCGCTATATAAATAAAGATGACTGTCTTGACTTTTAAAACGAAGCAAATGTGTTACCAACATTCTTCAAAATATCATCTTCTGTGTTCAACACAAGAAAGAAACTCATACAGGTTTGGAACATGAGGGTGAGTAAACAGGGCTGCAGACTAACTTTTTGCCTTGGTTGCACTGGTGCGCCTAACTTTTTTATTTAGGTGCACCAGCACAAAATTTGGGTGCACCGAAAATTTTTCTCGGCTCGCGTCACCTTTAACGCCACAATTTCAAGGTCACCTTTTTATCACGCTCTATATACATTCATATTATGTAAATGATTTTAAACAAGAATAAGGTGTAGGTAAATAAAAAGCAAAAAATAAAAATTTAAAGTGCTTCACTGAGCTGCCGAACTAACTATTTTGAGTCTCTAGCTCAGGCGCGGTATAGGCTCTACCTCCGTCTCTGAGTCGGATGCCATCTCCGACGAAAGACCAGGGCTTGGCATCTTACCAGGGACTGGGGAGAATGGTGGCTGAAGTAGCTTCATGTCTGGGCTGTTGTCGGAGCATTGACCGGGGAGTAAAGGGTTTTAACGGTATTCCTACTCTAACCGATACTGCTTATCGATCCGGTACTTTAACTGTATTCTTATCGGTTCTTTTTGTTTTTATATATATATATATATATATATATATATATATATATATATATATATATATATATATATATATATATATATATATATATAAATATTAGTCTAAAAAGAAATCTAATAAAGTAATCAAATGTAAAATAACACTGCATAATTTTTCATAAATAGATTAATGCTTAATAAAGCTGAAGTTATTCTTTCAAGAGCTTTGTAGTGATTTTTCTCTTGTTGTTTGATTCGCAGTAATGGCGCAATCGTCCGCATGTTTACTAGACTGCGGCCCCTTTAAGACCGAGTGCAGATCTGCTACTGATCTGATGCACCATATTCTCCCAACTATTTCCATAACTAGGCTACGTCCATTTAAGACATAAACTGTTTTTAGTGAATCTCCAAGCCGGTCATTTTGACATACTTTTGTGTACATTTGATCGTTTAGACACGCACATTAAACCCAAAGTAGGCTATAATTTGCTTGTCTCGGTTTCGGAGCGCGTGCCGCCTTGCGAACAACATCTCTTGCGCAGATTTTGTGCTTTTAATAGCTCTTTTAATTATTTAACACGTCTCGCAAGTTAGCAACAGTAGCTAGACTGCATTTTACAACAATCACCGATCGTGCTGATTCTGTCGTTAGGTTTGAGTTTTAGGGAGAAATGACAGTGTAATGCTGCGAAGGGAAGAAGTTGCGCTAGATAGAATGCTATAGTTTTTAATGGTTTTACCTCAATATATTATTTTTTATAATCTTTGGAAGCCGAAATCTAAAATAAAATCAGACTAATATCACAGACCTTAAGTGTAACCAGGCTACGTTTGAATGTTTAATTCTGTCCTCCGTCATCACTCATTAAGCGTGAGAGAAGAGTGTGAGTTCCCATGAGTGTGTGAGTTCCGTCAAAGGAGAACAAACACTTAGTTCGTGGAGAGGCAGCGGGTGCGAGGACGTTAGGTGCACCGGTGCGACCTAGGAAAAATTTTAGTCAAAATAAAACTGTCTACTAAACCTCGTCAGTCCAAAGTTGAATGACTTTCTTCTGTGGAATAGAATGTTATCCACAATCTCCTTTCACTTTAATTTTACAGAAGAACACTGAATGAAAGTAAACGGAGAGTGAGACTAACATTGTGTATAATATCAAAAAATGTTGTTATATGTAAGTAAGCCATATGGCTTTGGAACAACAGTAGGGTGAGTGAATGATGGGAGAGTTTGAAGTTGTTAACTGTCCTTTTAACAATTCCATTACAAAAATGTAAATAAGTTAAATATTTAATATAGTCATATACCGACCTGTGTGGAAGAGCGTAGATTGTGAGTGTTCTTTGCATTCATTAAAGGGTAACTCTCGCCAAAATTGAACCTAGGCTCTTTTTGTTAATCTACCCGAGTCAAACTTTCGTGTAAAAGCATAAATAGGATGGAAACGCCACTTTTAAGATTGACTATTTTCGTTTTAGGTCAAAATGCCTTTTGAATGGGAGTGAATGGGGCACTTCTATGATGGCATCAAAATCGCTATTTTTAAAACACTAAGAAGGCTCGACACAACATCAAACTGTGCTGAAGTATCACCAGAGGCTCTACACATGAACTCCAGCATGGTTTGTGGACACAGAGTTTACTAAAAAGAAAGGTTTTGTACGACTCACTTTATCAGTTTTCCGGTGGCTGGAATTTTGTCAGTCAAAAGTAGTCGATCTCCGAATATATATTTATAAACATGTCCCAGAAAAAAATATTACTGGTGTGCATCTTGTGACAAAACAATTGCACTGACATATTTTAAGATACGTTCTCATTTAAAACAGCTCAAACATGCAATTTAGTCTAGGACTAGCCTTGTCTGTGAAGCCGGGTATAAAATTAATGGGCTATTTTCTTATAACGTGTTTTAATTGAATATTAGTTTCAAACTAAATAAAAATTCTGCAAGAAAAGGTATATTAAATAAACCCCCTAAATATCATGACTGTGTGGACTATTACACCTTTGTTTTCCTGAAGTATGACCACCAGCTTTCAATTCGTTGGTTTGTGGTTGAGGAGTCACACTGTACATATGGCCTGAAGCCCCTGCAAGGTCATCATCTGTGTGACTGATCCCAGAACAGTGGATTGCAGCCATATTTCCATCTAAACAGAACTGGAACCTTTGTAAGATATGCGCTCGTCTTCACAAAAACTAAATGCAGGGTTTTTAAACTTCTCGTGTGGGGAAAATGTTGTTTATTCTGGCCAGTATGGCAAAGCCATGGCAAAAAGCAGGATAACTTGTAGGCTATAGCTTACTTGAAAGAAAAACAAATTTGCCGAGTAAAAACAGAGTTTGTGTTGTTGAATCATACATTTTTTCTAGTAGGCTACAGAGCTCATGACAAACAAAAGTTCCAGATGGACAAACATTAAATGCAAAAACCAGTGTGAATAACAATATCTTAAAATAAACTAGAGAGTGGATACACAGATATGGCCTATTATGAATGAAATTCATGCATTTATTTGTCATTTAAACTGATGCAAACAGGGAAAGAGAGTAGAAAACACGTATTATCCTGTCGCCCCCTCTAGTGGACAGCATTAAGTATTACGGCCTTCATTACTCAGATAACTCAAGTCGATGGATTTTTTTTGGGAAAGTAAGTCTGACCAGTTAGAAAAGATATAAGCAGACCAGTCTGAGGGTCTGAGCTGAGTTTGGTGAAGCATTACATTTCTAGGCGGAGTCAATTTCTCATAATAATAACAATTAATCCCAAACCTGGTAATTTTGTCAGTATTAATTTACATTCACTGATTCTGGCTTCTCTCTTTTCTGTCTCTTTCTTTTAATGTAAACTGAGTAGGCTACACATGCTTATATTCAAAAATATAAACTTTATTTCTATTCAATTTTCAAAATTATTTATAGCCCATAGGCTGTGTCACACACGCCTACCTGCCTTTTGATGTAAATAAAAGACTAGAGTGGTAAATGTTACGGACATATTATCATGGTACAGTTCAGCCTATTATTGATTTTTATTTCCACTTCCCTTTTATCCAAAGAGACAGAACTATTTGCACTGTATTTATCAATGGGAAATATGCTAATATAATCTGTCATACTGTAGTTCACATTATTGGGGTCGCTTGCAAATCGCAGCAGCACGAATTACGTGACCAGCAACATATTTCTGCTTCAAATATTGTGTGTAGTTAACAGTGAGTTGTGGTTTCAGACATTATTTTATTAAAGTGCATTTGTCAGTGCCGCACTCGTACTGACTCTTATTCTGCCTGACAGAAAGAAAAGCTCATAGCTTACTGAAGGCAGAGCGGTTTGACCAATCAGATGAAAGGGGCGTTTAAGCGCCGCCCATGTGTGCAAATGAAATATCGAACCCATAAACCGACTTTTAAACCATAAACGAAAAATGAAAAATCGAGCCAAAATCTCATTTTTCGTTTTTTAAGCTAAACTAAAAAACGAATAAACGAGCTGGTTTTCATTTCTCGTTATTCCATTCCAAACAGGAAATGAAATGATCAAAAAGTACACAGACCAAGTACTTGTTCATTCAACTTTCGACCATAACCCATGTTGAACTTGCAAATCCTACAATCAAATCTGAGATTTCTCAATGGCAATCGGGTGAAAGAGACAAATTTAGCCGTCTTGCCCCATAGACTCCCATTCATTTCGCACTCATGGGCGATCGCCCCCAGTGGAACTCTGGTGGAACTACAACCAAAATTCGGTACAATAGGACTTAAAAGGGAGTGGCCAGGCTCTCCGTAGACGGGCTCTGGTATTGCTATGTATTGCTGGACCCAGATGCTTCAGAGGTGAAAAACATTCCAGGAACAAAAAGCCCTTTCAAACTACAGCTGTACAAAGAGGCACTCGGGAAGGCTTATCATTGAATAACACTGTTTATAAGCACATTTCAAGACTTTTTAGCCAGTGGTGAGCATATTTAATTTAATGAAAATCTTACAAAGACATATGTATAAAAGACTATTTAAATCAAAGTGAATTTTCATTACTTTCATTGTTGTTTGAAGACTGTAGGGATTCTTCTAGCGAAGACAATGAAGTGCACGTAAAGTCTCACAGTCCACATTATGAGAGTAAAGCTTACATAAATATAACGTTTAAATGTAACTCATTTTAACACGTGACTTGTGTTTGTTTGTTTTTTTTAGTGCTGGGCAACGATTAATTTTTAATCACGATTAATCGCATGATTTTCTTGCGATTAATCACGATTAATCGCATTGTCACGGGCAAAATTTAATAATGAATTCTAAAGTAGTGTATATAGCAAATCTAAATGTACTGCTATATACACAAAAGTGCAATAACATGTGGTTTGCAAAAACTTTAAACAAATAGCCTAATGTGCTTTTTACCAGCAGTATTCCCTTTACACAATTGTTTTATGCTTTATGCTATTGTTCATATACACAATAGCAATAAAATATTTCTTGTAAATCTCAACTTAAACATTAATGTAATCAAATAAAATATTAAACCAAAGCTATTTGCCACTGCCAGGGCATTACCTTTTATCTAGCTTGTTAAACAAGTTACCATCAGAGTCCTGTTTTCTTGTTTTTTTTTTTTTCTGAACAGGCATCAACAGGTATCTTTCATCAGGGAGCAGCAGAAACAGTCAGTGTTCAGTAGCAAGTTTCCCTGTTACTGTGCGTTCACACCAAACGCGAATAGCGCGTCAAATTCGCGTCTACCTCGTCTAGTTGGACGTTTGAACATTTTGAATCCATTCGCGCGTCCAGAGCGAAATTGACCCGTGTAAAAAGCAAAGGTTTGACGCGAACTGGACGCGTGAATGTTGCGAATTCGCGTCACATCAAACAGGTATTAGCAGCATATTTTAACAAGACATTATTTGGAGGTTAGGAGTGGAGTTGCTCAAATTAATAGTTGTTGTTTTTCAGACCCCCTGATCTCTCTCTGCCTTTTTTGGACCAAGTAAGTTCATAATGTTCATACCTTGCTAAGTTACTTTGTTACAACAAATGAAAAAATGTAGTCTGTCTTTATAATGGTCAGTTCTAATGTTATTTTAATAATTGTTATATTTCTGACAAATCTAGGAAGCAGGAAAAAACTGAACAAATATCCAAGAACACACACATGATTGCTTTTCAAGTAGCCTAATTACTTTTGTATGTCCATAGATGTAAATTCCTGTTAATCTTTGTCTTTTTACAGCAGTTACACACGTCTCTATGCACCAATAATAATCTAAAGTGACTGGGAAGAGTCAGATGAGAGCAGACAACATGTTCAAGAAGAAAGGTTCTTAATTAATTTATTAATGACTCCGTCTCAATATCATGTTCCTAAATTTATTGACTATTTTTTTTATTTCATCATTAACTTAATCAAAACCTCTTTATTTATTACAGCATAGATGTATTAACTGCTGCAGATATTGTGTCAGATCTCTCATTGAAGATCATAAAAACGTATTGCAGCAGATTCAACATAAATAGAGCCAATGTTTGGGATGGAGCAATTCGTGGATTCAAGCATCATACGACCCATTACACAACATGCTTGTTAAATTCACAGATGACAAAGGCACAACTGAAGATGCAGTGGACACAGGTGTTCCCAAACGCGAGTTTCTAACCCTCCTAATGGACTGTTTAGGGACCGTTCGGTATTTATGGAAGGGGCCACCGGAGGAAAATAGGGGAGGGTCATGTCTTTTTATTTTTTGTTGAGGGGAGGGTCATCCAACTTTTTTTAGTCTAGGGGGAGGGTCACCCAACTTTTATATTCATGAAAACAGCAACATTTCAAAGTGGCTTGTTTGGTGCTATTTTTTTTTTTCTTTCATTTAGCTCCATGTTGATCTCGCGTTATCAGCCCCCCTTCAATATCAGATGGGTCTGACCCAACAAAAATCCAGTTTGGCGCTGTTTGACAGTGCGCGCGCACTTCAGTTCACGCTTAGAAAAAGTGCATCATGTCAGAACAGAATGCCAAAGAAATGTTTACCCGGCAAAGCTTTAAACAGGGATGCAAACAGCGAGCTTTTCGGCGACTCGCGCTTTTTTCACGTCAGTTTGGGTGACTTGGGTCAGAGAGGGTCTGATTATAATTTCACAAAGTCATCTGAAGCCATTCCATAGCTTAATGTGAGGTACAGAAGTCTATTTACATCATTAAATTAAAGTTTACGGAAACTCGTTTTCCCTCTGCGCTGTCAATCATTCTCCATTCAGTATTCAAACAGCGCGCGCGCCTCGTCCGGTTACAGCAGGATGCACGGTAAAACTCTCTCCAATTTGGATTTGCATAAAATAACTTTATTTTGTGTATTTGTATTTTACGTTTGTTGCTGTTGTTAAACGACTCGCGTGTGCCTGTTAGATCACACACATCACAGGGACTATAAATCGGCATCAAACTCACAATAACTAATTTTAAACTGTGAAGAAACAAATGATCAATAAACTGTTGGACAGATATAACGTACTCTAGGATTTCCGCGCTCGACATTCTTCGCTTTGTGCAGTGAACTTTTAAATGCGCACTTGTGCTGCTGTGCAGCGCTGCACACTGTGACTCCATGTTGCTTTGAGCACATCATTCTGCACCCGCGATGCACATATAGCCTACGCGCTTTGTGCGCTCTGTTTTGAAGCGTTTCATATTATCATGGTTTTGCGCACTGAAAGATTTTTAAAGGCATATATTTTTTATACCTAGCCTGCACAATAATTTAATTGTAGCCTATATTAATATATAGCCTACACTTCTGAATTCTTGACATTCATACTGTATATAAATATAAAATTGTGAAATGTATGATTGCCTGATTGAATTTTATAAGAGTAGCCTACTAATAGTAATTTGTTTTTATTAACATGTTTAGATTTGATCAAATTACTGTGCAGATTTTTTCAAGAATTACTCTTTGATGCTGATTTATATACTCACTAAGTTTAATAAAAAATACATAATTCATTTATGTAATATTTAAAGGTGTTAACGGTAATCTTACACTGCAAAATGATAACTTGCAAAGGATTAAATTCATCACAGTTATGTAAGTATCTGGATATTTGCCGCGGGGCGAGGGCTTCGATAACCTCTCTTTTTTGACCATAGCCTGTGTTTCCATCCCTGTTTAAAGCAATTTAAGTTAACATAATAAAATACGTAGACATACACCATAAAAACTAGTTAAACTAGTAAATTCGTTAAAATTGGGCGATTCCAGTGTTATGGACGTGACATTTGCAGTCAAAACTTGAAATATAAATTCTCAGAAAATGCATTTAATACCAATATTTTGAAACGTCTGAAAGGAGTCAAGACATTAGAAAAATATCAGTCTACACATGCGTTTTATATTTAATATGAGGGAAATACACATGTGACGTGACACAAACAATCTTTAACTTTTAAATGGCAAAATATTTTTTAGTAGGCTAATTCTAGGCTATAAATTACACTGTGCAAACCAAAAGATATATACCCACCGGATGAATAAAGATCGGCCTCCACAGAACATAAAATATTATTTTTATTTTATTTTTCGTGTTCGCATTTATGTGAGTAAAAAAAAAAAAAAAAAAAATGTTACGGGCTCATGTCTCCATTACGGACATGACTGCTCTGAAAGCGACTTTCACAGAGACCTCAAACAGAAAGCACAAAATCTTTCTTTAAAGTGAATTTCGTTTTTTTATTAATTGTATCTTAATTTCAATCAATGTTTCATCTGGATTTAATAAATAAGAAGTAAATATAGTAGAAAATAGATAATCATGACACGGAGGCGCGGGCGAGTGAACTGGACTCTTGTCTCATAAATGAACCGAAACTCAGCGTAAGGTATGCTACTTGCCTCACAGACCTGAGAAATATATAGAAAGCTTGAAATGTCTACTTTTAAACAGAACAATTCAAAACGAAGGAAAACAGACTGCTTTCTGCTTATCAAATGTGCATTTCTCTCTGGCGCGTTCTGAGAAGATCGCGACGCATCGTCAACTTCATCTTTGCAGTCGACACAGAAAACACTTGTTTATTAATAAACAATTAAAATGTCTCCATATTTGACATATTAATAATCATCATTACTTTTGCCGGTTCTTTGTGACAGCTTTAGATGCTTGTTGGCAGCGCCACCCACTCACATGTTGAACGAGTCACCGCATCAGCACCGAAAACATGATTGTTTTCAAATCTAAAATAAAAAATCGTGATACGAACCGAATCGTTGGTTTGGTCTATCGTTACAGCCCTAGTAAGATGAGAAAGCAAGAGTTTATGGTTTAAAAAAAAAACAATGGCTATATGAACATCTTTGCCAAGCGCAAACTAGTACAGAAGTAGGATAATCAATAAATTATCGGGGAGGGTCATGCCTTTTTTCACAATCATTTTGGAGGGTCATAGAAAAATTTATTGCGGTCGAAGGGAGGGTCATGTATTTTTTGACAACAGATCTCAAAACTCCTCCGGTGGCCCCTTAAATAAAAAACGAACAGTCCCTTATGGGCACGGAGAATGTTTGATGGTCCAGAAAATAGGAGATTTCTCACCTTTAACAACACAAGTAAATGATTTACTTACATCTACCTTTTATCTGCCCTGTTCATAATTGTCTTGTTTTAT
>NW_028117916.1:0-19984 GCF_965113295.1 Leuciscus leuciscus
AGACTGTTTTCATCTTAAACAGTTTATCAGCGGCCCTACACATAACAAAGGTCATACATTAGACCTTGTGATTGCAAACGAAGCAATTGTATCACAGCAGTGTTCAGTTGATATTGGTCTCTCTGATCATCTGGCAATCTTTTTTAATCTAGAACTGCCTCTTCCGCCTGTGTCTTCCTCACACTCTGTTCATTTTCGTAAATGGAAATCAATTAATCCGTCAGACTTTGCAGACTCTGTTGTTTCCTCTCTTAGTGGTCTTCCGTCAGCTCCTCTGGAAGATAAGATTTTGCACCTGAATACTGTTCTTGCCTCTAATTTAGATTATTTTGCTCCCTTGAAGTCACGCAGAGTCTCTTTTACTCGTTCTGCCCCTTGGTATAATGACGACCTGCGCTTTAGGAAAGCAGCTTGCCGTAAATTGGAGCGCAAGTGGCGTGACTCGGGCCTGAATGTGTTTTATCAAGCCTGGAAAGATCACCTGGGGGAATATAGATCTGCAATTGAGTCTGCCAGATCTGTTTATTTTTCTCAGATAATAGATAATAATCAAAGAAATCCAAGGCATCTCTTTCATACTATAAACAGACTTCTCACATGTAATGTTGGTACCTCTCTGCCTGTCTCAAATCAGGTGTGTAATGACTTTCTTCATTTTTTTAGCTCAAAAATTGACAATGTTTATAAAATCATTCATGCTATACCTGGTTCCTCTTCTGTACTTTGCTTGCCTAGTTTCTCTGGCACATCCTTTACTGCCTTTTCTGAAGTTGACTCTGAGCTGCTCACTAGCGTGGTATCATGTATGAAAGTTACCACTTGCTTACTTGATCCCCTCCCTACAAGCTTGTTTAAATCTTGTTTTGACTCACTGTGCCCAGCTGTTCTTGGCATTGTCAATGAATCTTTGTGTTCTGGTGTTGTCCCAGCAGCATTGAAAACTGCTGCTGTAACACCTGTTCCGAAGAAGCATGATGTAGATTTGGACAACTTAAATAATTATCGCCCGATATCAAATCTTCCATTTGTGGCAAAAATTTTGGAACGTGTTGTGGCTTTGCAGCTACACAGTCATCTCACAGTAAATAATCTTTTTGAGCCCCTTCAGTCTGGTTTTCGGAAATTTCATAGTACTGAGACAGCCTTGGTCAAGGTCACCAATGATCTGTTAATAGCCTCAGATTCTGGTTCTCTTTCTATTCTTATCCTCCTTGATCTTAGTGCCGCTTTTGATACTGTTAATCACAATCTTTTACTCAACCGTCTGGAAACTGTCTTTGGTGTTTCTGAGATTGTTTTAACCTGGTTTAGATCTTACCTCTCTGATCGTAAGCAGTTTGTCTGTATGAGTGGCTTTCGGTCTGAGCTCGGCTCTGTCCGTACGGGTGTTCCTCAAGGTTCAATCCTAGGCCCGTTACTTTTTAGCATTTACATATTTCCACTTGGACTGCTACTAAGATCACTTGGGCTTAATTATCACTTTTATGCAGATGACACTCAGATTTATATTCACTCTAAACCTGGTCAAAATCTGGATGTTCCTTTTTTAACACATTATATTTCTGAGATAAAAACATGGATGTCCCAAAATTTCTTGTGTCTCAATAGTGATAAGACTGAGGTCTTGCTTATTGGCACCCCTCATCAGCTTCGTAAGGCTGGTTCACTAATTTTAAACATAGATGGCTCTGATTTGGAGGCACAGACTAAATTAAAAAACTTGGGAGTTATATTTGATTCTAGTCTGTCCTTTGACTCTCATGTGCGGTACATTGTTAAGAACTCTTTTTTTCATCTCAGAAACATTGCTAGACTCCGCTCTATGTTATCCCTCTCGGTGACTGAAAGGCTTATTAATACCTTTGTTTTTTCTCGCATTGACTATTGCAATGCACTTCTTGCTGGGGTTCCTAAAACCACACTTAACAAATTACAATGTGTACAAAATTCTGCTGCTAGGATTTTGACTGGAATCAGGAGAAATGAGCATATTACCCCGATTTTAAAGTCTTTGCACTGGCTCCCGGTCAGGCTCCGAGTTGATTTTAAAATCCTTATGCTCACATATAAGGCACTGCATGGTTTGGCACCTCAGTATCTGTCTGCGCTTTTAACTTTATACACACCTAAGCGTCATTTACGCTCTTCACAAGCTGGTCTATTGGCAGTCCCACAGACTCGATTGCGTACTGTGGGGGACAGGGCTTTCTCATCCTATGCTCCTAGGCTTTGGAATGCTCTACCTCCAAATATCAGAGATGCACAGTGTCTGAGTAATTTCAAATCTCTTTTAAAAACGCATTTTTTTAGGTTAGCTTTTACTTGATTTTTTTTTTTTTTTTTTTTTTTTTTTTTTTTTTTTTGCATCTTGTTGTATTGTTGTATTGTATTTTATTGTAGTGCTGTATTTTAATTTTGCTTGTTCTAGTATGTAAAGCGCCTTGAGAAGCTGCTTTAAAGGCGCTATATAAGAATAAAGTTATTATTATTATTATTATAACACTGTGTATGTACATTTATTACACTACAATTTGTATTGTATTATGCATCAAAGTTTACCCAACTATAACGACTTCTGCTTCTGAGACACCACTCTCACACACACGCAGTCGTGCTGCTCCACAGGTCTCACACACACACACACACACACACACACAGACGCAGTCGTGCTGCTCCACAGGTCTCACACACACACACACACACACACACACACACACAGACGCAGTCGTGCTGCTCCACAGGTCTCACACACACAGATCAGTGTTCACGCTGTGACTCTTGCAGAACACGGATCTGTTCGACTGAGTGGCCCGACAGTGAGGTGTTTGATTATTATTACACGGCTCTGAGGAATACTTAATTCTGATTGGTCAGTCGCGCTGTAAGTTATTCCCAGATAACAGCCGCTGGGAGCAGAAACACAGGCTCATCCGGGTCACTGAAGTCAGCAGCGCTACACACCCGCTAGGAACAGGTTTTCTTCGTGGAAGTTTTGCATTTGGTGAGCTAATAAAATATAAAAACTCAGTCGAATCAATATTTTGTGCAAAGTTATTTAATTACACCATCCAGTATCGTGGACTCGCTCTCTCTCGTTTCACACAAACGCAGCGGCGGCCATTTTGTGTCTATTGTTTTGTTCACTGTTGGATTATAAGATTCAAATAAGTACGATTTTAAAACAGTTTAATCTGAAATCAATATTTCTTATCTCCATAATTATTAATGTGGTGAAATGCTGTGAAATAAGTGTTATGACTGTATACCGTATTTCTTAAATGTCCGTCTAGCTTGAACTCGCCGCTGAAACTGCTCTCGCCGCGAAGCTCTGCGTTTATAGACCTAATAAAATATTTCAACTCAGATCAATATTTCGTGTCTAATTATTTACATATGTGGCAAGTGTCCGTGTAATAAGAGGATAATGTACATCCAGCCGGTTGTTATATCAGAATAAACCCCTTCAGGTGTGTATGTGTGTGTGTGTGTGTGTGTGTGTGTGTGTGTGTGTGTGTGTGTGTGTGATCTCAGAATAAACCCCTTCAGGTGTGTATGTGTGTGTGTGTGTGTGTGTGTGTGTGTGTGTGTGTGTGTGATCTCAGAATAAACCCCTTCAGGCTGATGAAGACCTGATCCTGATCTCCCTGTCGGGTTTATTCTGAGATAACAACAAGCTGGATGTACATTATCCTTTATGTAAAGACCAGATAACTCTGAATGAACATTCTATTAATGTTACTGGAAGAACGTTTGTTCGTAACTTTGGCAGAACCTTGACAGAGAACGTTTCCTGCTAGCTGGGAGAGTGTGTGTGACAGCAGTGTGTGGATCAGAAGGTCTTCCTCACCACCATGTTGTTCTTGGAGACCCAGCAGTCAAGAGGGAAGTCCTGCAGCATCGGCACCAGGAACTGCAGACAGCCGTCCCAGTGGCACAGCAGGAGCATCATGCCGATCAGGTTCACGATACGCACCATTGCACTGGCCAGGTCATAGGTCATGTGGAAGATCTGCAGGAACACAAGTCAAGTCAAGTCTCCTTTATACAGCGCTTTAACAATATAGAGTGTTTCACAGTAGCTTTACAGAGATAATAGGAGATTACAGTAACAGAGATTGTTTAGGTTTTACAGCAGCTCTAGAATAAAGTTATTGTCCAGATAAAGTTAGTTTTGATTGATTCACTTCTAATTCACTAATGTTTATCAAACAGAAAACCCTTAACACGCTCCGGCCGCTCATCCGCACAACAAGTGTTTGGTGCTCGAGAACGCAAGCCTTGAAATAGCCTTGACAAATTTTGGGGAAAAAAAGTTATCTCTGCGCAAACTTCAAAAACGCGAACCTGTCAAGTCAAGTCAGGTCAATTTTTTATCTGTACAGAGGTAAAGGGAAGGGAAGGAGGTAACACACACACACACACACACACACACACACTCTTATCATCACTCTCATACCTAAAAGAAGATCTGCGGGAAACACACACTCTTATCATCACTCTCCTGCTTAAAAGGCTTATCGCAAACATCATGATTATTTAGGTCAATATTGAGATCATGAATATTTGACACAATTACTCACTGACTTTTGACTAGGAGTGAGAAATATAAGTTTAATTTCACAATATTGTTATATTTAATTATGTTTTTGCTGGAAATAAAGATGTTGTTACCTATGGAAGCTTGTTTCCGGCATGGAACAAAAAAATGAATAAAGAAATTGGTAATTGTGACGTTTATTTCTCTCAATTCAATGAAAAAAGTCAGAATTGTGAGATAAAAAGTTGCAATTACTGTACCTTTTTTATTTCATTCCTTGACAGAAACAAGCGTCAATAATGAACATTTCATAACTTTAGATGCCAGTAAAATATCACAATTCTTTATGTCACAGGAACACGAAATAAAAGCCAAACTAATGCAAGCAAAAAAATCTCAAGCTTAATTAAGACAAGTAATAACAAAAGAACAAAAAAGTGACGTCCGGCCGAGGAAAAAAGACATGAACATCTTGGACGACATGGGGGAAAATAAATTATCAGGAAATTTTAATTCTGAAGTGAAGTAATCCTTTAAAATGACTTGAACAGTTAAAATGGCAAACATTAAAAACCCATGCAAGAATAAACTTTATAACACTAGACAATATGAGAGCATCTCTGTGAAACAGAATGACCGTTTTATCATGATTATCTTGCGTTCAGATTCGTTGGAAGCTAAAATGGTAATTGGTCAATGTTCCCATAATACTTGCGTAATGATAAAACATAGAAAACATTCCCTTAATTTTTTCTCTATACATAAGGTCTTCATAACGTTGTTAGTTGTCAGAACATATTTTTGTTATCTGGAGAGAGCCTCACCTCCTCCCACTGGTGTATGTATCGGATGAGACGGGACAAACGCAGCAAACGCAGAAGACTCAAGATCTTGGTGAATCGAACGATCCTCAGCGCTCGAGCCGTCCGGTACACCTGCGGGAAACACAATTACACCATTACACAGCATTCAGTTACAGACTAGTTTATCCTGGATAAAGTTCAGGTTTAAAAGACTAATATTATTGATCTGACTGCACTGACACTATGAGAGAACAGAACTTGATCTGAATAATGACTCTCTCTTCTTCTGTAGAGCTGCTTCACTCCTGACTCTAAGTTTTTCTCATATTTGATGAAGTTTCATCATTGATTCTGTTATTCTCCTGTTTATTACTGTGAAGCTGCTCTGAAAAGATCTGGATTGTATAAAGCTGTTGAAATAAAGTTGACTCGACTATGGGTCACTTGTTTGTTAAAGGGATAGTTCACACAAAAATTACTGTTCTGTCATCATTTACTCGTTTCATCTCAAACTTGTGAGTTTCGTACGGAAGGTTGTTTCCGCCACAGAATAAAACATAAAAAGGTAATTGTAATGTTTATCTCACAATTCTCACAATTTAAGTTCAGCGACAGGCGTTAAGGTGGCTTAATCGTACCTATCAGACCGTTACTATTTTGTTTATTTAAACGGGGAATTATCCAAATTAACAGTAAATTATGGAGTGCAGCAAGGCTCTGTGTTCGTCCCGTTGCTATTTTTAACATATATGCTGCAACTTGGTAATATTAGGTAATATTAAACATGGAATTAGTTTCCACTGTTATGCTGATGATACTCAGTGTAGGAGCCATTTTGAGTTTAATCTAAATTGTTGTGCTATTGGAGCACTAGTATATTTTGTTAGATTTAGGGTCCTTTATTTTGTAGGGACTTTTAGTTTGACGGTCGGTGAGAATGTTTGTAGATAAAGATGGCCGCCTCTCACATTTCTAAAATAAAAGAAAGAACAAGGAAGCTGTTGGAATGTATTAAGCATACAGTTCTTTACATCGCTATTGAAACTCTATTGAATCTTTATTGGATCTCTATTGAATATTTGGACATTATTTTTTGATATTAAGTTGTGCCTTTTTTAACCACCATTTTTCAACCACTTACCAATCGTTTGTTGGATTACTGGAGTCCATACTTTGTCTGCTACTACCAACCTACTTACCTGCCTGCTGCCTGCTTTGCTCTACTTACCTGCCCTGTTTACCTATCTGCTGGAATCCCGTCTCATCCACCTCAAAAAGGTACAATTTAAGTTTCACTGTGTTGGATAGCTTGTCAAAGAAGCTAAGCAATACGTCCCAGCAAAGAGTGGTCCGCCACTACAATAGGTAAAGAACTTTGCAACCATTTACACTGCTTCACAATTGAATTGTTTGGAACCCATGGAAGCATTTGTTTGACTGTTACTGAAGCATAAACGTTTTTTGATACTTTGGAGTTGACGAAGTTTTGGATCTTTTGAGAATTTACCTTTTCAAGTTCACTATTGGAGTGCATTATTGTTTGTTACTGGATTTGCTACTGGAGCGGACTATGATTTTTGCTCAGTTGAAGAGTTGAAGATAACTGTGCTGTGTTATAATTTTTTGAAAAGGAAAAAGAAAATAACATATTTTTTGTTGTTCTCAAAAAAGCTCAAATATGGCTGATGACAAACTTAAAGAGCTTTGCGCAACGCGCAGAGGAAAACTTGGCGTGTGTACACGTAAAATGAATGAATTAAAGGAATTATTAAAAGGTGGAGATATTGAAGCCGTTGACACAGGCATTGAACATCTCCATGTGGCATTGGACGAACTTAAAGATGTGCATCAATCTGTGCAAGTGCTGTATGAAGAAGAGGAAAAGAAAAGTGACAATGATGATTGGTACCAACCAAGGATGCAAACCTTTGAAACATTTTTGAATGAGGTAGAAATGTGGAAGAGTGCTCAAAGCTATGAACCTCAAACTGTGGTGTCTCCTCTGGACAGTATATCCATTGTGGCAGCACATGCCTGTAAAGTAGAACGTTCACGTTATAGTTCCAGTGTTGCCTCAAAATCTTCGTCAGTGTCTTCCGCACGTTTAAAAGCTGAAGCTGAAAAGGCAGCTCTATTGCAACGTACTGAAGGACTGAAGAAAAAACACGCCTTGGAAATGGAAAGAATTAAAGTGCAAAATGCAATGGAAAGAGTTGAACTTGAAACAGAGTTGGCTGCAGCTAATGCAAAGGTACGAGTGTTACAGAGCATTGATGCTGAATCTATGAACTCTAAACTCATATCGACAGAAGTTTCACAATTGCAAGGAGATGGCATGAATGCGTATCTGGAGAACAATTATGACAGAATCAAGGAACATGTTCATCCAGAACCCTCACCAGTGGAATATGCCAGAATCTCTACTGTTCCCAAAACACCATTGCAAAAGGTTTTAACACAGGATACAAGACTGCGGAGGTCACAAAGGCCTATTCAGACCTTACAATTGAATCCGACCAGTCAAGCAGCTGCAGGTACTTCCTTTCCACATGCGCCTTTAAGTTCAGATACCAGCAACCTGGGTGCTGTTGCTGATCTTATTGCACAGCAACAGAAAATGACTTTACTTCCAACTAGGCACCTACCCATGTTTAACGGTGAACCTCTGAACTTCAGACCATTTATGCAGGCATTTGAACACTGTATTGAGAAAAACACCAGCAATAGCCAAGACAGACTGTATTACCTTGAACAATACACCTCTGGCCAACCTAAGGAGCTGGTCAGAAGTTGCCTTCATATGGATGCAGATAGAGGGTATGCAGAGGCAAAACGGTTATTGGAACTTCATTTTGGAGATGAATTTAAAATTACTAATGCTTATATGGATAAAGCCTTAAATTGGAATAATATCCCATCAGACAATGGAGAAGCTCTGTACAGTTATGCTCTTTTCCTCCGTGGATGCTGTAATGTAATGCGTACCTTAAGGTACATGGATGAGCTGAACCTTCCATTAAACCTGAGGCTTCTAATCTCCAAGGTGCCTTACAAAGTGAAAGAAAAATGGAGATCACATGCTTTTGACATCAGGGAACGAACAGGAGCAAGAGCCACATTTGACGATCTTGTCCTCTTCCTGGAAAGGCAGGCCAGGATTTTACAAGACCCAGTTTTTGGTAACCTCCAAGACAGCTCCTCAAACAGAAGGTCATCAAAAACAGCCGCTAACAGTAGCAAGCCAATGAGTTCCATGCAGAAGAGCAGAGGGAGCAGTTTCGCCACAACAGTAGCAGTTGCGCCAAAGAACAACACAGACAGCACAATGCAAGTATCCAATGTCCCCAAAAACAGTTCATCAAAACTCTGTCCTGCCTGTAATGGTGAGCATGAGATTGTGTCATGTCAAGAGCTGATGAAGAAGTCTCACAACGCACGAGTTGAGCTGCTAAAGACTAAAGGTGTCTGCTTTGGTTGTCTTGCCAAAGGACACATGAGTTTGACTTGCAAAAATAGACAAACCTGTTCAATTTGTTCAAAATTACATCCCACTATCTTGCATATACCTCAAAATGTAACGAAAGAGCAGAGTAATGCAGGTCCTTCAGACAAAAAGGCAGTGAGCAGCGGGTTGGTTTCACTGAAAACAGAAGCACTTGATTGCAGTGATAAACATTGTACACTTGCAATAATACCAGTTCAAGTCAAAATGAGTAATTCAAATCATGTAATTCAGACATACGCTTTCCTTGACCCAGGGAGTTCCGCAACCTTTTGCACAGAACAACTTAGGAGGAACTTGAATGCTAATGGGAAACATCAACAAATACTTCTGCGCACTATGGGGCGAAAGAAATCTGTTAACAGCCTGGTAGTCAAGGGCCTGGAAGTATGTAGCTTGGAAGGAAAGGAATTCATAAAATTGCCTGAAGTTTACACTCAGCAGGAAATTCCAGTCAACAGGGAACATATCCTCAGACGAGAAGATATTCGAAAATGGCCTTATCTTCAAGATGTTGATATTCCCAACATTAATGCTGGGATTGACCTTCTGATTGGGATTAATGCGCCCAAATTGATGGAACCTTGGAGAATTATCAATAGCCAGGGTAATGGACCCTTTGCTGTTAAAACACTGCTAGGTTGGGTGGTGAATGGACTTCTCCATACTGAGGATGCATGCATCAACAAGCAAGGTCAGAAATATGTTCATGCACATCGGATTTCTGTTGATAACCTGAGTGAACTTTTGATTCAGCAATACAATCATGATTTCCCAGAAAAAAGTTTTGAGGAAAAGAAGCAAATGTCGGTGGAAGACCACAAATTCATGCAGATAATGGACAGCTCTGTTGAAATAATGGATGGACATTATCAATTGCCTTTGCCATTCAAGAAGGATAATCCTATGATGCCAAACAACCGTCACATGGCAGAGCAACGAGCATTGTCTTTAAAAAGAAAGTTTCAAAAGAATAGTGACTTTCATAATGAGTATAAGGCATTTATGGAAAAGGTCCTATCATGCAGACATGCTGAACTTGTACCCCAAGACCAGTTGATGCAGGAAAATGGAAAAGTGTGGTATATTCCACACCATGGTGTGTTTCACCCAAAGAAGGGGAGCTTGCGTGTGGTATTTGACTGCTCTGCAGCTTATCAGGGTGCCTCACTGAACACTGAACTCATTCAAGGACCCAATCTTACAAACAGCTTAATTGGGGTCTTAGTCCGTTTTCGTCTTGACAACATTGCTATCATGGCTGATGTGGAGAAAATGTACTATCAAGTACAGGTCCCATCTCATCATGTGAACTTCTTGCACTTCCTTTGGTGGCCAAATGGGGACGTTAGTCAGCCACTGAAAGAGTACAGGATGATCGTTCATCTTTTTGGTGCAACATCATCAGCTAGCTGTGCAAGTTATGCTTTAAGGAGGACAGCTGAGGATAACAAGGGGTACTTCTCAGCTGATGCAACTAGCACAGTCAAGAACAACTTCTATGTAGATGATTTGTTGAAGGCGGTGGACACAGAGGGCCATGCCATTGGACTTTGTAAAGAGCTGAAATTACTCTGTGCAACTGGAGGCTTTAAGTTGACCAAATGGATTAGTAACAACAGAGCTGTATTGGCCTCCATTCCAGAGCCTGAGAGGGCCAAGGACATAAAGAATCTTGACCTTGACATAGAAGATTTGCCAGTTGAAAGAGCTCTCGGTGTGCAATGGTGTGTTAAGGAAGACACTTTCACATTCCAGGTGACCATAAAGGAGCGTCCATGCACCAGACGTGGGATTCTGTCCATGGTCAGTTCTATATATGACCCACTTGGATTCCTTGCACCTCTCACCTTTCCGGCAAAACACATCTTGCAAGAGTTATGCAAGCAGAACATTGGATGGGATGAAGAATTGCCAGAGGTTCACGCTCAAGCTTGGAAGCAATGGTGGCAAGATCTTCCAAGAGTGAGAGAGTTCAAGGTCAACCGATGCCTTGTACCAAACAACTTTGGAGATGTCAAAACGGCACAGATGCACCACTTCTGTGACGCGAGTGACCTGGGGTATGGAACAGTTACCTATCTTAGGCTGACTAGCAGCAACAAGGTCCACGTCACCTTTATAATGGGAAAGGCCCGAGTTGCTCCCTTAAAACTGATGACCACACCACGAATGGAGCTCACTGCTGCAGTTTTGGCCGTACGAATGGACAAGATGCTATCTGAGGAGTTGCATATGGAATTGGAAAAGTCTCTGTTTTGGACAGATAGCATGACTGTTCTAAGGTACATCCGGAATGAAAGCAGAAGATTCCTAACCTTTGTGGCAAACCGTGTTAATGTCATCAGAAGTGAGTCAGATGTCTCCCAATGGAAGTATATAGGCACAAAACTCAATCCCGCTGATTATGCCTCCCGAGGACTACATGTCAACACATTCTTGAAAAGAACAACATGGATCAGTGGCCCAGACTTTCTGAAGGAATCATCTCATTGCTGGCCAGAGCTTCCATCTGAACCTATTCTCTCTCAAGATGACCCTGAATTAAGAAAAGGAGTTGTCACTGTCAATGTTGCTGTGAAGGAAAACTGTGACACCACTACTTACCTCATGAATTATTTTTCAACTTGGATGAGGCTCAAGAAAGCTGTGGCATGGTTCCTGAGGTTCAAGTCTGTTCTGTTGAAATTATTTAAGAATGGCAAGAAAGATCTAAACAGACATATCATGACCACAAGAAAAGGAAAACATGAAAAGACAGGTCCATATGTTCTGTCAATCAGTGATCTAGAGGATGCTGAGGTTGCAATCTTGCAGTTTTGCCAAAGGCAGGGATTCCCACAAGAAATAGCCTGTTTGCAGAAAGGCATGCAAAATGTAAACAGAAACAGCTCCATCTACAGGTTAGATCCTCTTCTGGCCAATGGCATCTTAAGGGTTGGTGGGCGTCTGAGTAAAATGGCAATGCCCACTGAGCAGAAACACCCTGCTATTCTCCCTAAGGACCATCACGTTTCCAAACTGTTACTTCAGCACATCCATCAAGAAGTTGGACACAGTGGAAGAAATTTCATGCTCTCCAAACTCAGACAAAGATATTGGATTCCTTGCGCCAACACTCTGGCCAGAAAGGTAGTTTTTGAATGCACCAGGTGCAGAAGAGTCAAGTTGAGTGCAGGTGAACAGAAAATGGCAGACTTGCCAGTTGACAGGTTGACCCCTGACCTTCCGCCCTTCACGCATGTAGGGGTTGATTATTTTGGGCCATTAGTGGTAAAACGAGGCCGCAGCATTGTAAAACGGTACGGCGTGATTTTCACATGTCTTACCAGCCGTGCTATACACTTGGAGGTTGCACATTCACTTGATACTGACTCTTGCATTCATGCATTCAGACGTTTCATTGCCAGAAGAGGACCAGTGTCTGAGTTGCGGTCAGATAATGGAACAAACTTTGTTGCAACTGAAAAGGAACTAAAAGAGTCCTTGAAATCTTGGAACATGCAACAAATTGAAAAAAGTCTGCTCCAAAAGGGAGTGAAATGGACATTTAACCCTCCCCATGGTGCCCATTATGGAGGGATATGGGAGAGGTTGATTCGCATGATCAAAACGACGGTACGGTCAGTCACCAGCCAACAGTATCTGGATGATGAAGGCCTTCAGACAGTAATGTGTGAGGTTGAGGCCATTCTCAATAGCCGTCCACTCACGACTGTTTCTGATAACCCAAATGACTTGGAGCCGTTAACACCTAATCATATACTGCAGCTTAAGGTGCAGCCTGTTCTACCTCCAGGTTTGTTCGTGAAAGAAGATCTTTACACCAGACATCGTTGGAGACAGATCCAGTACATTGCCGACTTATTTTGGAAACGCTGGGTCCGAGAATACCTCCCTCTTCTGCAAACACGGCAAAAATGGTCTCGTGTCAGACGCAACTTCTGTCCAGGAGACGTTGTACTAGTAGCTGATAGCACAGCGCCAAGAGGATCATGGATGCTGGCTAGAGTCACTGAAGCCTTCCCTGACTCTAAAGGCTTGGTCCGCAGTGTACGGCTTCAAACCAAAACAAGCCAGCTTGAAAGACCTATCAGTAAGATCTGTTTGCTAGTAGAAGGCCAGCAATCTAAAGCTGAGTGAGACCTGAATGAACTTGCGCACGAGCACACACTGTCATACAGATACATACACTGAATCTTTGCACTCATTTATTCTTGTAAATAATGCATAATGAGTTTAAGGGAATAATATATGGCTCCTTGGAAAATTACATTTAGTTAGTTATAGCTTGCTTCCTGCAATAGCTATAAGGGGCCGGCTATGTAGGAGCCATTTTGAGTTTAATCTAAATTGTTGTGCTATTGGAGCACTAGTATATTTTGTTAGATTTAGGGTCCTTTATTTTGTAGGGACTTTTAGTTTGACGGTCGGTGAGAATGTTTGTAGAAAAAGATGGCCGCCTCTCACATTTCTAAAATAAAAGAAAGAACAAGGAAGCTGTTGGAATGTATTAAGCATACAGTTCTTTACATCGCTATTGAAACTCTATTGAATCTTTATTGGATCTCTATTGAATATTTGGACATTATTTTTTGATATTAAGTTGTGCCTTTTTTAACCACCATTTTTCAACCACTTACCAATCGTTTGTTGGATTACTGGAGTCCATACTTTGTCTGCTACTACCAACCTACTTACCTGCCTGCTGCCTGCTTTGCTCTACTTACCTGCCCTGTTTACCTATCTGCTGGAATCCCGTCTCATCCACCTCAAAAAGGTACAATTTAAGTTTCACTGTGTTGGATAGCTTGTCAAAGAAGCTAAGCAATACGTCCCAGCAAAGAGTGGTCCGCCACTACACTCAGTTATACATTTCATCACGACCAGATGAAATCTCTAATTATCCAAGTTGACAGAGTGTGATAAAGATATAAAATATTGGATGACGTGTAATTTTCTTCTATTAAATTCAGATAAGACTGATGTATTACTTATTGGACCAAAACCCTGTACACAAAACCTATTAGAATACAATTTGTATTTAGAAGGATGTACTGTAACTCAATCCTCTACAGTTAAAGACCTGGGAGTTATATTAGAGAACAACTTGTCTTTCGAAAATCATATTTCATATGTTATAAAAGTTACACAGCCTTCTTCTACCTTAGAAACATCGCTAAGCTTCAGAACCTGCTATCTGTTTCTGATGCAGAAAAATTAGTTCATGCTTCCAAACATTCTTTCTTTCTTCAGTGGAACATAAAAAGATATTTTGAAGAACACAGAACCAAACAACATTGGACCCCACTGACTTTCACTGTAGGACAAAAAACAACAACAACACTCAGTTTCCCAAAATATCTTCTTTTGTGTTTCACAGAAGAAAGAAAGTCATAAGGGTTTGAACGACATGAGGGCGAACACATGATGACAGAATGATGAATGAATGATGTTTTGGCTGATATGTCTCTTAAAGAACCACAGATTTCTGAATGAGCTGCTGCTGTCGATACATTTTAACCAGGGTCTGACATGAACACCCACCAAATGCGGGTAAAAATCAACTGTGGCGAGTAACGCTGGCAAATCACTAGCCAATTTGTTGTGTTACTTATTATGTTTACTCACTTTGCTGGGGAAGTTCGTGTAAACCAAATCTGCACAGATTTAGCGCAAATACTCGTGAGTCATCATGATATATTAAATACAGTGTATTGCGCATAATCTGCTCATATCTGGCTAACTTGAATACACACGTCACTACGCTACAAATAACGACACGCTAATTCATCTAAAACACATTTATGGTGAAAAGGATGAAAGAGGAGATGCTGGATGACAGGATTTAGTATGAATAAGAAATGAATGTATGAAATCCAAATTTTATTTTATATATATAAGCTGTGAAGTTGTTCATCTGGTTTATTTCTCTTTCTTTTCTTTTTCTTTTTGGCTAGTAGAAGTTCTGAATGGCCGGTAACTTAAAAATGTAGTAACCAAATTGGCCGGTGAGTGAAAAAGTTAATTTCAAACCCTGGTTTCAACACAAGCTCTTTTTACAGTGAAGAGAAAGCTTTGAGCTCTGAAGTTTCATGATGCCTCACTGAGAGACAGACAGACTTTATTCCTCTACCTCGGAGTCCAGTCGAGCTTCCAGGTCCACCATCAGGAAGATATAATCCACCGGGATGGAAGACACGAAGTCCACGAGGAACCAGCTCTTCAGGTAGCGCTGACGGATGGCCTTCGGGTCCAGCAGGATCTCAGTACTGTCCTCTTTCACGATCCCGGTTCGGAAGTTCAGCACCAGGTCCACCAGGAACAGTGTGTCCGACACCACGTTGAAGATGATCCACGGAGGCGTGTTCTCGTCCTTGAAGAAGGTGATTCCCACCGGGAGGATGATGAGGTTTCCCACCATCAGCATCAGCATGAGGAGATCCCAGTAAAACCTGCAGACAGACGGACTCCATTAACTTGCGAACACTTTTCCCTACAGTTTAAATTAATACCTTCACCTCTAACTGTGATTTTATATGTACATTTCTGAAATACATAACTTAGACACAGTTTCCTCTGATAACAGATGTGGACTCATGCATTTTCTGTAAAGCTGCTTTGAAATGATGTGTATTGTGAAAAGCGCTATACAAATAAATGTGAATTGAATTGAATTGTCAAAACATCTTATTCTTCCTCAGTGTTTCTGTCTGGTTTTCCAGCACAAATATCTCAACATTCTTAAAACAAAATACATTTACTGGAGAAACACAATGACTGAAGATAAGAAGCCTTATTTTCTGAAAAAATTATCAACATTAAGCAAGTTTAAGCTTAAGACAAGAAAAAAAATCTGCCAATGGGGTCAGAAAAAAGGTTTCTGGTTCTTGCTTTAAGAATGTTTAGATATTTGTGCTGGAAAACAAGACAGAAACCCTGAGGAAGAGCATCATGTTTTGCTGTGTACTATATAATAAAAACAGTATGTGAAAGAACAGTATGACAGAATTCATAGTATTCATAAAACTATGTAGGAGAAGAGTACCTAGTGCTCTATGGTTTCCGTGGTGTTTGTGTCATGAAAATCTTTTTTAGATTCAATTTTTATAATTTTATTTATAATTAAATATTTTATAGTGCTCTAAGAACTCCGATGACCTGATTCTGAAGTGTGTATAACGGTCAGATTACAGTCGTACTGTAGAAAACATGCTTTCTAAGGAATTATTTAAAGTCGGCATGAAACTGAAGTTGCTGGTCTTGTCTCCTCTATTGTGTCGTATATCCGAGTGAAACGCTTCTGGAAAGAGAACAAATGTGGGCGGGGTCCACGGGTCCGTGGGGAATTGATTGGATGGTTGTGGTTTGCTATTGGCTGATCTCATGTGAGTGACAGGTTATAGCCCCACCCTCGTCATCAGAGAAGAGAAGAGATGCTGCAAGAGGAACTTATTCTGATTCAGGATTACCAGGAACATGAATTTAACACAATACTAATGTGCACCGATAAATCTTTAGAATTAATACTATAAAATAAGAATTGTCAGTTTTGATTTCATGGTAACTTTAATCAAAAGAAGTACCTGATTAGAAAGTATGTGATTTGGGATGTAGCTGTAGGATCTCGTTCACATTTCAGTCGCTGTCTGTAAGCGTCTGATTATCTCTGTCTGCGCTTATGAGATCAATATTATTGATCATCTCCCTATGAGAGATGCAGAGCTGCACGGAGAGATAATACAGTAATGCAAGAGTCCAGCTGAGCACGTCAGAAATCATCTGTGTGTCCTGCAATGACATACTAGCGTAAACGAGAATGTGAACTAACAGACGGCTAGGAGACCAGAGCAGGTCTGACGCTCGACGTAACACACACACACACCAGGCTTGTGCAAAATTCATAATTTCATAATTGGCCTCCATTCAATTCATGAATTTGAATTTGAATTGAATTTACTCCGCCCCACAGGACGTTGAATTGAATTGGAATTGGAATGACAGGAAGTGGAATTAAATTCATGGCAATTCAAAGAAATTCCACACAGTCACACAACAGAAAGAATGTGTTGAGTCTCGCATACATTCAGTGTTAGGAAGGTTACTTTGGAAATGTTATTGCTTACTTGTTATTAGTTACCCATTATAAATGTGGTTTGGATTACTTTATTTGGATAACTTTATCAATGCAAAGCAATTTCGTTTTAAGTTGATTAGTAACTAATTGAATTAAACATTTTACCTCAGTAATACAACTAAATTACAATTACATAAATTTTGTAATTTAATAACAGAAATTTCATTTCACGTAACTATTTACTCCTCAACCCTGCATACATTTTGTTCTAAAATAGATATTGATCAAATTCTTGAAATAAATTACCCCCTCAATGTTGTTTAATTAGTTTTGTTCCAATGTAATTTTCATTTCAAAGTAATCACACAAACACAAAGTTGTTGTAAATGCAGTTATCATTTATTCCAATGCAAAATATTACTGAGCAACACTGTTGCATCTAATTCTCCATAGCTCCTCAAATGTTCTTTCATTGAGTCTGCACCGTTCTGGTCTGAATATCTTTCCTGCAACACTAAAGATTCTCTCAGCAGGAGCAGAGTGAAGATGTAAAGGACTTCTGAAACTTAAAGATTCCAGTGTTGCCCATCAAATTGTGCTTTCAAACAAATGTCCACCTCAAATTGTTTAGCAACCATTTTAAATACTTGGTTAAAGTAAAGCATTCTGGGAAATGGAGTCATGTTCCATCATCTTCCACAAAATTATATTTACAATAAATCAAACTTAATTATTTGTTCTGTGACTAGAGCTTTTAACTTTCATTGCTGGGGGAAAACATATCCTTTCAATGTAATCTGTACAAGTAGTTCAAACTAATATCATTTATAATGCAATCATATCTGACATATACTGTAAAGCTTCATTGTTAAACACTTCACTTAAAATATGTATATGAATTTCTTTGAATTTTTATTGAATTGCAATTCTGCTTCCTTTAATTCAAATTCGAATTGTAATTCTAGATCCTGTTTTTGACATCAATTCAAATTCAATTCAAATTCAAGAATTTAATTGGAATTAAGGAGTCATTCTCAATTCAATTCTGAATTGTGCACAAGCCTGACACACACACACACACACACACACACACATGATGCAGGTGTGCGATCGATCAGTAATAATCTGCTCATAATCTGTTTCCCATCAGCCCTGACTCTCTGCCTCGTTTCTTTATTCATAGTCTCCGTTTAACGTAATTGAAATCGTAGCTGATTGAATTATGCATTATGCATACATTGGATGAATAATGCATCACATTATGAATATTTGATCCATGCACATTTCTGACAGCAGACAGACTAATTGGGCTCATATGCATATTCAGATTTTGTGTAAAAGATACCAAAGAAAAGCTGAAAAAATGAAATACTTGTCTGATGTTATTAAAAAAATTATCATAGCTTTCCTGCAACGCCAAGGTCATGGGTTCGATTCCCAGGGAAAGCTTGAAATGCAATGTAAGTCGCTCTGGATAAAAGCGTCTGCCAAATGCATAAATGTAAATGTAAAAAAAAAAAAACACTTAAAAAAATCATTCTCATTAAGTACTTTTTAGTACTATTACTGCTTCACTACATTCCTCTCAACCTACATGTTCTCATCTGTCTTCAGATACCGGTGAGAAGATTTTACATGTTTTTGTGGATAAGATCCCCTCTCTTTCTTTTTTGAAAGACTGATTAATTGAAACGTTCTCCTGGCCCACAGATGTCGTCCCTCCTTGTCTTCTACAAGAGATGTTTTAAAACTACTGGGCCAAGAAACTATTAATAGCAGTTTGACCTCAGGTGTTTTTCCACTGGATTTTAAACTTGCTGTGTTCCAACCATCGATCAAAAATATATATATATCTAATTTGGACACAACGGTTCATGCCAATTTTCATCCAATTTCTAAACTCCCTTTTCTTTCTAAAATATTGGAGAACATTGTCTGTATCTTTTTCAGATTCACATGGAGTTTTAGAGGTATTTCAGTCTGGTTTTAAACCCACAAAATGCACTTTTAAAGGTCTTTAACGACCTCTTACGGGTCACAGACTCTGGAGTGCCTCAGGGCTCTGTTCTTGGCCCAATGCCGTTTTCCCTTCATGCTCCCATTAGTGTCCATTTTTAGGAAGCATGGCACTTCATTTCATTGTTATGCAGATGACACACCTTTAAAACTATAGTGTGTATGCGTGTGTGACGTCACCGTCGGCCGGAGTGACAGCAGTTACACACACCGAGTGGCAGAAACACCGAGTGGCAGAAACACTGAGTGGCAGAAACACCGAGTGGCAGTATTTGTTTTCAGTGTGAATGCCGCGAAAAACACACAAAACACATCTAAAATGGGAGAGAGCTTTGAGATTGACTGAACAAATAGATTTGACAAGAAATCAGAGGAATATTTCCACACACTGCTGAAAGCTACAGAACAGAGAAGCGAATGAATCGCTGCGATTCACAGAAACATCTGGATCCAGGCAGAGAACGCTGGATTTGCTGTGATTATTGTGTGTCGATATGCTGAATTTAGGGGTAAAACTCACACCCTATATATTGTATTGACAACTAATCAATTAAATAATTTACCAGCGTATATCCTGCATAATTGGATGTTTTTAAAAAGACACTGACATAAATCTACACAAGTTTCAGGGCTGGATGATAAGATGATATATAACACTGATATAAGTGATCACATGGATTTAAACCTATATTGCATTTATATAAAGCGTTTACAGGCACATGTATTATGTATTTCCCTGGTGTTGAAATCAGGCTGATATAAAGGTCAGGAAACAGGATTCCGGCTGCATGTTAATATCCACGGACCACTGGATCTTTGGTGAGTTGTAAGGAACACTATATCGAGTCCAACCTTTAGTTTAAACCGATAATTGTTCGTTTTACTCGCATTTTCCCCAATTAAATCACTCAGCAGCTCTTCTGCCACTCAGTCCGGCTGAGGGAAACTGACATCAGTGCATTCCCACTATTGTTGGACTATTAAAGCTCGGATGGCCCTAAATCTTTTACATTTTAATGAGAGATAAACTGAAATTGTGATATTTGGCC
>NW_028117915.1:0-19956 GCF_965113295.1 Leuciscus leuciscus
AACCAGTACGTGTATGGCAGACCTGTGACAGTACAGTCCGACCACCGCCCGCTCGAGATGATCACAAAAAAGCCACTGCACAAGGCTTCACCAAGGCTCCAGCAAATGTTGTTACGTCTGTTAAAATTCAACATAGATGTGAAGTACCACCCTGGAAAACATATGTACATTGCAGATACCTTAAGCCGAGCGTATCAGACCTGCGATGCTCCATGTGACAACATAGAGGACGCACAACAGCTACGGGTACACAGCGTCACTGAAGTACTACCAATGAGTAGCCAAAGAATTGAGAGGATTCAGCAAGCATCAGCCAGTGACCCGACTCTACAGTAAGATCAGTGAGTCAGAGAGGTTGGCCGTCTCACAAGGCAAGTGTAACTCCCCTAGCACAACACAGGGTTCCCACACCTTGGTTAACTTCAAATTCAAGGACCTTTCAAGGACTTTCCAGGTCCAATACCCTCAAATTCAAGGACTTAATGTGGGGACACATTTGTTGTGGCCAACAACAAACGATGAGGTACAATGGTAGTTTCATGCGCACGTGAACGTCATGGCAACGTACAACACAAAGTACCTCATGCGGGAAACACTTAACGTAACCAGGGTTTTTCCTGGCTCAAAATGAGGCGGATGTGGTAAAATCCTAATAATGTATTTTAATATTAAGATAATTCAATTTGTATTTTTTGTAGATCATCATATAGCCTTATGTGTTTCCCACATTGTTTTTGTGGGTGGAGCTTGGTACCTCTAGGGGGGTCCGGGGGCATGCCCCCCCGTAAGAATTTTTTTTACATTTTAAAGATAAATTCATTCATCTGGTGCACTTTGAGTCACCCGAATCCACTGTTAAAAATAAATAATTTTTAAATAAATAAATAAATAACTATCCCCCAGTAGGAGGCGGCGAGTGACCGTCTTAATGAGCGAGTCATTGAGTCATTCATTCAAACGATTCATTCAAACGGCTGATTTATTCAGAATGAGGCACTTTAAGAATGGGTAATTGAATCTTTGACTCAACCGATTCGTTCAAAACGCTGAATCATTCAGTAATGCAACAAGTGTTGCTGTGAGATGCGCTATGGTTCTGCTGTGATCTTTGTTTGGAACTATTTTCGCTGCTGAAACAGAACAAAAACAGTCTAAAATGTAAGTTACTTAATTTTAACTATTTGTTTATTGAACTGTTATGAAATCAGTCTCGGTTTCAATCTTGATGCCATTCAGGAAAACAGCTCTCTGGTCGTGTGTAGCCAAGGCTATATATTGTTTCTTAACTATTTTATGTTATAAATAACTGCGCAAGCCTCAACAGCGCAACATTGTTACCGTCAGTAGGGGAGAGCGGGGCACAAAGTAACGCTTTTTGACTTTCTCAGTTTGTGTAAATCTACTTATGGTTCAGAGTATTTATTTTTTCCCACATGTCTAGTACAATTATGTGTTTTTGTTTTATTAATACAGTATATACTTTTTTCTTGACATACCCCGAAAGAATGGAAGTGAAATGTGACAACATGCCCCATAGGTGGGGTACATTGTAACATGTGTGGGGCACATTGTAACATAACATTTTTTGTTATATAGATGTATAAGAAATATTTTCTAAATAAAATACAATTAAAAAAACTTTTTCATATAAAATAATGGCAGTTTTTAATAATTAAATATAAACTCATTTTTGAGTTTTGACTACGAACACATGAAAACACAGCTATACAACATAGTTCAAAAACAAATAAATAATTAGTAATTTCTGAACATTGACTCTCAGTCTTTATTCACCTTTTTCTCACGTTTTCTCAATAAAATTAATAAAAGTATAGAATATAATAGCATATTTCTAATAGGGGCACATTGTAACGCAGTGTTACAACATTCCTCGCCTGCACAACTGGGATTTAAACCCTGCTAGTGTCTTCTGCTAGTTAGCGAAGCATTAAATAACTATCTCAACTGTTAAATAACATCTTGGAGATTAAAATAATATCAGATTTGTCTTATTTTAAATAAACACAAAAAATAGAGATGAAAAATTAACTTAAGAAATTTACTTTTGCTATGGTTTAATAAATGTCTATGGATATCTTCCCAAAAAAATTTAAATTTGGCGGAATTTTTTTTTATATATAGTGTTGATATGGCAACTAGTAAATACACAAAGTTTCATCATCCAAGCATGTGCGGAAGTATTTAAAGCGACACTATGTAACTTTTCAACCTTCATAATATATTTCCAAGATCCTTGTGATGGTACATCGACTTACAATAGGTTGAATGACACGTCTGCCATAGCCTGACAGGGTCTGTATCGCTTTTACTGGCACTATGTAACTTCGGTGTTCGGGTAGTAACAAGAGCACAAAAAGAACTACAAAATTCGACTGCTTTACGGCATACGTCACTTCCCCCACCACTTCGTCAAATTTGGACGTGAGAGGCCAACCAGCGTTTGTTTTCGGCTTTCGTGCGTATGTTTTTATCATGGGGGTTGTTTACACCTGGCCACGTAATTCATTTTCTCAGATCGGATAGCTATCCGATCGTGAAAAGTCCAGGTTTAAATGCCCTCCGAAACGCATTTGAGACGGATTTGAATCCGATCCCTCAAACCACTTCAGGAGGAGATCAGACGCATTCCAGACGAAACTGGACAAGTGTAAATGCATATGGTTGTTGAAACCACATATGTAAATTGTACTCCTCCCAAAAATGCTAAAAAATAAATAAATAAAAAAACGTGTGAGAGCGTTGTATAGGCTATTATGTTATATCCAGATATGACGACGCGCTGGAACACGCATCACCGCAGATGAGCAACTGCATCAAGCAAACGTGCAAACTATCGCAAATCAAAGTGAAAGTAAGTCGCAGACGCTTAACACACAATCTTCATCATTAAAAGTAAAGAAACGAAATGATCTTACCAGGGCTGTTACTGCTCTCTCTTATTGCGGTCTTTGATTTTGAAATTTTAGCTGATGATCTATAAAATGCAGCTCATATCTCGGTGACGTGCACTCCATTAAATCTGCGTATAGCGCGAGAATTGAACATCGAATTTAAATCCGTTTCGCAAAAACACATTTATGTGACCAGGTGTAAATGGAATCGTTTTGATAAATCAGATAGCTATGCCTCACGAATTAGTTTGCCAGCGATTATCATGAGAACAGCTTTCAATATCTCACATAATTATCATAAATAAGCCTAACGTAGAGGTTGTAAATAGTGTAAACGAGCACAATTTGCAAACTATTATGATAAATTGCAATAATCATGTCTAATGACATCATAACGGCCAATGTTATGAAATAATGCGACGTACATTTAACTTAATTGATGTTATCTGGCATTTTGTAATGTTTACATTCCAATAAAAACAACACAAATTAAATTATACAGTAGGCCTAGACTATAGACTATTTACTTGTGATTTAGCTGCAATCATGTAAAAATGTTATAATATAATTTACGACAGTGCAAGTATTCCACAACGACTCTAGGGGTCGCTGTTTGACAAAAACACAATTTCTACTTAGTGTGGCTTTAAAACAAGCGTGTTACAACTAGCCCCGTGTTACGTTGTGCCCCGCGCTCCCCTACATTAGGTAGGCCTATATTATTATCAACTATAGGCTATCAATCACCACTTACATTAAATGAAATAAAACAGAATCATCCTCACGTTTTCGGTGATTCTCTAGTTATTTTTGATTGTCGAGAGCCGGAGGCGGCACGAAATTTGACGGAGGCGGCCGCCTCATAATTCTCTATGCAGGAAAAACCCTGATAACGTAACGCGTAAATGCGCTTCACTAGTGTAAATCAAGCAAGCTAGTATGCATAGGCCATGGAGTGTTGGCGAAATAACACATTAGGGGACCGGAGTGAATATGGAATTTTTTCCAGAAAACGTATTGCACAAAATAAATTCAAGCACTTTCAAGGACCTGTCTCTATGTATGTTTATTTTCAAAAACTTTCCAGGGCCTTGAAAACATTTTTTCAGATTCACAAACTTTCAAGGATTTCAAGGACCCGTGGGAACCCTGACAACAGTTTTGGCAGGTGAGAGATGAAGTATATAGCGAGCATGGACTTGTTTTTGTAGGAGACAGAGTAGTAATCCCAGAATCTTTGCGACAGGAGATTATTTCTGCCTTACATGACACTCATATAGGCATTGAGAAGTGCAAAAACAGAGCCAGAGCTATCATGTATTGGCCAGGGATGTCTAGGGACATTCAAGATGCAATTGCTCATTGCAGTGTATGTGCAAAATTTCAAAGAAGCAACACCCAGGAGCCAATGTTGCCACATGAAGTGCCAAACCGTCCATGGGCTAAACTGGGCTCTGACGTATTTACTTTTAATGGCACAGATCACCTGCTTGTCGTTGATTACTTCTCTAAATACTCTGAAGTGGTGAGTCTGAGAACCAAGACAGCACAAGAAATCATCAACAAGCTGAAGTCCCTTTTTGCCAGGCATGGAGTGCCGGACACGCTGGTGAGTGACAATATGCCGTATGCCAGTCATGCTTTTCGTCAGTTTGCCGCAGATTGGAACTTTAACCTGGTGACGTCTAGTCCCACATATCCGCAGTCCAATGGACAAAGTGAGAGGTTTGTGCAAACAATAAAACAGCTAATGAGAAAAGCAGCAGAGGATGGCAAGGACATTTACAAGTGCCTGCTTGATTTCCGAGACAGCCCTATCAGCGGACTCCAAGTCACTCCAGCACAATTGCTTATGGGTCGTCGTCTCAAGTCTATCTTGCCAGTAACCTCACGTAAACTGATGCCTCAAGCCACAGTGCAGGGTAGAGATGAGTTGGTGGCTCAACAACAACAGATGGCGCGCTACTATAACCGGGGAAAAAGAGAACTGCCTTCTCTCCAACCTGGTGAAAGCTGCCGTATTAGACAAGGCCACGTATGGAACCGAGCAGTTGTGGTACAACCTCATACCACCCCTCGATCATACACTGTCATGACAGAAAATGGAGCCACTTACCGTCGCAACAGAATTCACTTATCTGTGGATCCTGACAAATCAGCACTTCAAGTGACACCGGACATTGCTGACCCAGACTGCACACCTACCAGAGCAGAAGGAGACACTAATGTCCCCTACAAATATTGGGTCCCCCAAGGCATCATCACAGCTGCCAGTGTCAGTCTGTGAGCGACCAGCCAGGGCAAGATGTTTGCCAAAGAGATTTGATGACTATGTTATGTACAAGTAAAATTTAAATGTACATGTGTTAGTAGCTATATGTTCAAGTTTTTGCACTGTGATTAATACTCAAGTTAGTGACTTTAGACCAGTTAAGCTACCTTTATACCTAACTGTTGACTGAAAGATATTGTGACTTCACGCAAGATCTGAGGTTAGGATTTTGCTAAGAGATATTTTGGTTCATTATGTTTATTGAATAGGTTTGATGAATAGTATGCACTATACGTTAATACTGTAAGTACAGTGAGATTGCAAGTGCGAATAAGCATATGCAAGGTAGTAATGTTGACAAATAATACTTGCTGTGAAATATGTTGAAAACGTTATAAGTTGTGTGATGTCTTTAAAAGGGGAGATGTCACATGATGATCTAAATAATACCGTTGCTACGCATACTTGACCTGTAGTGCTGAACCGGAAATAAAGTAATTGAGTTCCTCCCCAGTGCTATGACTGTTGTGTATATGACAACCAGCTCCTCATAGGGTCCCGGCGTCACTCAGGAGTCGTAGCACACATACAGAGAGAGAGTGTAAACGTCGGTGGCATTGTGTGTTTATTGACAACAGAACAGCGTGTAGTGAGAACGTGGGTACAAAGTAATGGTGACCGGTGTTAATTATTATAGTGTGTCAGCCTGCGTCTGCCCCGACCCGATTCTGAAGCAGCGGCGGGCCGGGACACTACTTTGGCTAATGTACATAGCGAAAACACTGGTTAATCCTCTGTTCTACCGATTTTTGTCGCCTTTCGTAAGGATAGTGAGGGCGGGGGACGGATCGGGTCACTATGAATCTGGGGGGGTCATGTCCCCCCCGTCCCTAGTGCCATCTGCGCTCCTGCATAGAATCTACACATGTTAAATATATATATAAAAATGCAGCTCAGTTGTTACCCTTCTTTCATTTGATGTTTTTATCCTCTGTGCCAAGCACACGCACATCAACAGCTGTTGTTCCCTTTCGTTCGGGAACTCCTACGTCTCGTCGGAGGAGTTTCCAACGAATTGGGATCACACTAGGGAGACCAATTGCCTTCGAGTGAAATAAAACGAGCCAATGAACATTGGCATGCAAGATTTGCATTCCGCTGCCCGCCTACCAACGCGGGTATAAAGGCGGAAGCAAGCGCATACACAAACGCTTTCTGCTTCGGAGCCGACTGGTTGTGTCCTCTGAGTGTATGAGCGTTTTGGATTGTGTTTCTGTGAAGCTCAACGAGTCTGCTGTTTCAAGAGGTCTCTTTGTGTTGGTGTTACGGTGCGCAGTGATCTTCGCGATCTCCCGGATCCCATCTGTTACTTCAGGCGAGCTGCTTTTTTAAAAGAGCTGTTGTCACAGCTGGTATTCGGTTGAGTGCGCACAGCGGGCTTGCAGTTTCCCCGCTGTGTTGCCGCGTTTGATCCCTGCGTGCTTCGGCACACTAAAAGAGTATTTCTCTGAAAGAGCAACACGAGTGAAGATCGCGTCCTTTTAAGGATGACGTTTCACCCGTGTGTTTCTGGGTGCGGTCAATATCTGCCTCCGGGTGATGGTCACGATCGCTGCCTCACGTGCTTGGGCCTCGCGCACGCTGAGGCAGCGTTAGTGGATGAGTCATGTTCTCACTGCGGGAACATGACCATCACAACATTGAGACTGAGTGCCTTTCTTTCCGGAAGTGCATGAGGAGGTGACGAGGACGTGGAAGGCCCCTCTGGCGGCCCGACACAGACTCACTCCCTCCTCCTCCCTCACCACTCTTGATGGCGGAGCAGTGAAGGGATACGAGGGCATCCCCCCAGTGGAACGGTCTGTGGCGATGCATCTGTGTCCCAAGACCGCATCCACCTGGCGGGGTAACCCCACGCTCCACTCCCGCGCCTGTAGGTTCTCTTCCGGTCTGACCGGAAAAGCTTATAGTGCGTGTGGGGAAGCTGCTTCCGCTCTGCATGCCATGGCGCTTCTCCAGGTTCACCAGGCGAAGGCGCTCAGTGACATGCAGGAGAGTGGTACTGATCCAGGGGTGCTCCAAGAGCTGCGTACGGCGACGGACCTTGCCCTACGGGCGACGAAAGTCACCGCACGTTCCCTGGGTCGGGCGATGTCCACTCTTGTGGTCCAGGAGTGACACCTGTGGCTCACCTTGGCCGATATGAAGGAGTCGGACAAGAGTAAGCTCCTGAACTCCCCCATATCCCAAGGTGGGCTCTTCGGCGACGCGGTGGAGGATTACGCCCAACAGTTCTCCGCTGCCCAGAAGCAGTCGGAGGTGATTAAGCACATCATACCACGGAAGAAGGGTGCTGCTGCCCAGTCTTCACCGGCTCCGCCTCCGGCTGCTCGTCGCCGAGGGCGCCCTCCTGCCGCCGCCGCAAGAGAGCTGCCCAGCCTGCTCCCAGCGCCTCTAAACCTCCAGGCAAGAGGAGAGGGAAGAGACCCTGAGACAGGCGACCCAAGGGACATACCTGTTGCTCTTCGGGAGGGTGCCTCTGGTCCGGGTGGAGAATCTTTGGTTTCCTTTTATTTCTGTTCCGCCGCTGGCCAGCAGACCAGCGGTACCCAAAGTTTCAATAAAAGAGCAATTTCTATTTCCCCTGGGTCATACACGGTCGAGACTGGTAGTTCAGGACAGTTGCTCAGTTGCCTCGCCGCTTTCAGTCTCCTCCGTCCAAGAGGGCCAGGATGACAGTGCGCGCCGCAGTATTTCCCGTTCAAAATGGTTACGCAGAAACGCATCTTCGAATGCATCCGTCCCCGGGATTGGTTTGCAGCGATCGACCTGAAGGACGCGTACTTTCATGTCTCGATTCTTCCTCGTCACAGACCGTTTCTTCGGTTTGCGTTCAAGGGTTGGGCATATCAGTACAAAGTCCTACCCTTCGGACTGGCCCTGTCACCTCGTGTCTTCACGAAAGTCGCGGAGGCGGCCATTGTTCCCATGAGAGAACGTGGCATTCGCATTCTCAACTATCTCGACGACTGGCTTATAATAGCTCACTCGCGAGACCTGTTGTACGAACACAGGGATATGGTGCTTCAGCATCTCAGTCGGTTGGGACTTCAGGTCAACTGGGACAAGAGCAAACTCTGCCCTACGCAGAGGATCTCTTATCTCGGTATGGAGCTGGACTCGGTCGGCCAGACTGCGCGCCTCACGGAGGAGCGCGTCCAGTCAGTGCTCAACTGCCTCAAGTCCTTTCAAGGCAGGTCAGCGGTCCCACTGAAACAATTTCAGAGGCTCCTGGGGCATATGGCAGCCACGGTAACGCCGCTCGGCTTGCTGCATATGAGACCGCTTCAGCGCTGGCTTCACGATCCAGTCCCGAGATGGGCGTGGCAGAGCGGCACGTTCCGGGTGAGTATCACTCCGCACTGTCGCCAAACCTTCAGTCCTTGGTCGGACCCTGCGTTTCTACGGGCCGGAGTGCCTCTAGTCCAGGTGTCCAGGCATGTTGTGGTCTTCACAGATGCCTCTGCCAACGGCTGGGGGGCCACGTACAACGGGCATGCAGTTTCAGGTCGGTGGACGGGGCCCCAACTGCATTGGCACATCAACTGCCTAGAGTTGCAAGCAGTACGCCTAGTGCAGACTAACTTTTTTTTTTTTATATACATGCCATGGGATTAATCAATGCATGCTGATGAATGATGTATAATAATAATAATAATTAATCTGCATTCCCTAGTTTTGCACTGATGTAACAAGACTGACAGTGACACAATAAGACCTCATGTTAGCATCTTTTTACTCTTAAAAAAAATAAATATTTAAAAACATGTATGTTCTTTAATGTTTGATTATAATTTTACTGTCTTCACATAGGGATGGGATTTGATAAGATTTTATCAATAATAATGCCACTGACGATTCTGATTATCGATCCAATTCTTTAACGATTCTCTTATCGATTCTTGATAGCACTGTGTGGAAAAATGTTTAAAATGCTTTTAAAAAAAAAGTGGTTTCATTTATTTTAAAGTTTAAGCTTGAGTAAGCAAACTGTACTTGTATGTAATAAATAGAACCTTATTGTAAAGTGTTACTGATTAGTTATACACCGATTCAGACGTCTCCTGAGTTCACTGTTGGAAAGATCAGTTGTTTTAACGATTCATTAAAATGAATCGGTTCAAAGGAGTCATTATTAGTTCGCGAATTGGACGTGTCGTGCGCGTTGTGTGATTATCCCAGCAGTTAGGACATGGACATCCAAGATTTGTGTCAAGTTGTCAACATAGAAAACATTTCATCACTGTATAGTTTTATTTCGTTTAATTAAAGTGTTGTTTTATGTCAGCTGAATGTCCGGAACGCTTTTCAGAGAAGATAAGAAAACTTATTTAGCACAATTCACACCCAGCAGTAATTCAGGGAAAAAAAATCTCCGAATGCTCCACACGAAACTTTGGTCTTCCGACCTTTTACCACCGTGTCGATTTATTTTGATTAATATGTGCGAGGGAGAGAGAGCAACACAGCGCCTAGTTTGGAGACGGTGAAGTCGTTTACAGAGAGAGTGCGCGCGCGCGACCGGCTCTCTCTCTCTCTCTGGTCGTTCTTATAGTTAAAACATGCGCCATGTCACAAACGCAGCTGTTCATCTACATTACTCACCGATCAAATAAGACTTTGGCGGGACAAAAATTCACTTTGGCGGGCGCTAAAACAAGTTCAATGCAGGAAAATTAATGCTTGAGTTTCCATTAGACTCGCACGGTAGCCAGACAAATGGCGAGCTCAGCTGTTGTTGACGCTGTGGCTGTGTGTGTGCTTCAAGATTATGACGCAAGTGCTAAGATTCCGATTGGCCAAGAGAAAAAGTGCTAAGATTCCGATTGGCCCAGAGAAATGTAAATTATAAGAATTATCCAATAATGTTTCGCAATTCTAGCCTGCATGGTTTACTGTGAGAAACAATACCCCCCCCCCCTTCCAAAAACTCTCCGGTTCTACGCGATTCACGTAAATGACCCAATTGACCAAGAAAACGGCGATTGTCGCCGAAAAGCGACAAGTTTGCAGGTATGATATTTTTTTTTTTTACTTGGTTAGTCATGCAACATTATTGATAGCAATTATCCTGTTGAGGTTTTTGCATTATTGGCCAAGTAACATTCGCTGAAGGCTATTAGCTTCTGGACAATGACGAGCTAGCTAACGGCCGTTACGTGAGGCCCGCTTCATTTGAACTTTTAGCTAGCTAAGGGCCATTAGTCAAATGAGTATGAATTTTTATTTAGAAGTGAAGCATTAATTAAACACTTACTTTAAAAGTCCTAAATTGAAGATTGCCAGCTAAGATTTGGGTTAATAAGAATACTTAAATGTCAACATTGTCAGCCAATAACATTGTATAGTGAAAATCAGTTTAGAGGCTGTAACAGTTACTTGGCAGCAAAATTGAACGTGTTAAAATGAACAGACTAAAGTTATAAAAAAGCAGGGGGAAAACAATACAAAAAAAAAAAGTAAAAACAGCACATAATTTGAGAGTAAAATACAGTATTTGATGTAACGTAAGCCATAGTTTTGTTTCTATGCATTAAATTAGTTTTTGGTTTCATTTTCCTAACTTTTGTGTGTATTGTTTCATACATAATTGATTTGATCATTTTTACCCAACAGAAAAACTACAGACTCATAGCTGCAAGACAGTCTGAATTAGAGGTTCTTCCCCAAGAAGAACCTATCCTCAGCCCAGTGGGGACTGCTTTAGAGGCACTTGAGGAGGAGATCAGGGCCCTCAGGGAAGAGAATGAAAGACTGCTGGACCAGCAGAGTGTAGGATCTTCTGCAGCCAGTAAAGATCTTGAGACCCAAGTCAAGGCTTTACATAAGGAGAACACCAGGCTGCGCAAAATGGCAGTTAAAGGCAACTATCTCTTGTAGATAAAAATAGTGATTCTTTTAGATTGAATAAATCTCTGTCTCCTTATTTTTGGTGTTATTGTTAGAGATATATCTGTGTCTACATTTTTAAGGGATATCTACTGATGTAGTATAGGGTTTCCTGTAGGAAAAATTTAGCCTAGGGCTAAACACTGTAGCGTCACTGAGGCAAAATTGGTCTGGCAGAAACCCTGTAATGCTTTCAGAATTCCTCACCAACACATTTTGCTGCACTTTGAGACACCAAAAAATGAGCGGAGGTGTATTTTGTTTTTTACATGTTATGTATTTACAACTTGTTTGGAGTCCTGTGGTAAATTTGGTGGGCCATATTTTCCAGAAATTCCATCACTCATAGCAGCTGTGAGGACCCTCATTTCGGACAAGATCACAGAGAGCTCAAGCAATGGAGGTGAAAGCGAATATGAGGCCAGTGTTGCTCTACCATCACCTCCTCAACCCACATCCCCCAAACCAACATCATTAAGTATATTTTTGTAATGGTCAATTAAAAACAAACATTCTGTCACTGGTGATTTTCTTTGTTTTTATTCTGGTTTGTCTTTCCTTCTTACAATTAATTAGGTGCCACTAGGGAATGATGACTCCACCAGAGTGTCTGCCCATTGTTGGGAGACTGCAAAAGCACAACCTACAGCGAAAGGAATGGCCCGCACCCTCCTGCTGGGCCTGTTCAGCATTGAGGTCCTACTGAAGTCCAACCTGACGGGAGGGGTCAACAAGGTCGATCCATCTGCAGAGAGACGCCAGCCTCTGGACCCCAAGAAGCTTACAGCTTTACTCAGTAAGACAATAAGAAATTATTTTTAATGGATTCATATATTTTGCAAAGTTATTGTAAAGGGTAACAAACACTTTAGGACTGAAATGTACACAACTAATACATTTACATTTATTCATTTAGCTGACGCTTTTATCCAAAGCGACTTACAATTGCTATACATGTCAGAGGTCGCACGCCTCTGGAGCAACTAGGGGTTAAGTGTCTTGCTCAGGGACACATTGGTGTCTCACAGTGGATTCGAACCCGGGTCTCTCACACCAAAGGCATGTGTCTTATCCATTGCGCCACTACCACCCCTAATAGCGAAACAGATGGACTCATTACATACTTAACAGACTTTTGAGCATTAGGCCACAATATTTCTAACAGCAATCACCATTTCTAACACTTCACTGACTATTCATGTAATACATCATATTAAAAATATGTTCAACAAAATAAAAGCATTACATCAGCTTTTGAAAGAATTATAAGCTGTATAACCAATGTGATCAGTTTGTATTTTTGAACTAACATTTTTTAAATAAACACCTTCATATAATTGTACCATAGCCAATAAAATAAAAACTGTAAACCAATAAATAGTTCACTTGCCATACACTTTGACAACATCAGCAGTGTTAAATTACATTCAAGTAACACTAAAGCAATGCAAGACTGAAATAAATAAAAACACTATAATTACTAATTTCACCTGCAATTAAAAAACAAGAAAAAAAGAACATTGTCAACATTTATTCACATTCATGCCATTTCAAACCCATTACAAAATATTAAGGTCAAATATGTTAACAAGACCACTTTGAAACATATGTTGGTAACACTTTAGAATAATGGTCCGTAGTTAACAAGTAGCTACGCAGGAAGTAATAGGTAGTACTGCATTAACCCCAAATCTAATACTATTAACTACTATGGAAGCAATATTAACTAAGTAGTAAGTAATAGCGAATTTAGTACAAAGGTAGTTCCTCGGTAGGTATTTGATAATTACTAAAGAAATATAGCCTCATTGATAACTACATATGAACTAAGAAAGAATAACTAATTAATTACTAATCACAAAAGTAACATGTCTAAAAAGGGAAAAATTGTGCGTGTTTTACTCTTAACATGTATAAATAGTTGTGCCTCAAGTGGGTTCTTTGTGGAAACCAGATTATGAATATTAATTTGTTTAAAATAGTAAATCATTAGAAAGTGATGCTGACACTCTGATTATTGGATTAGTTCATTATTATCTGTGTCAGTTTATGTATCACGGACCTATACTTGCCTTTATGTTAAAGTAGCCGTCTGAGGAGGACTTCTCTTTGGATATGAATATAAACATTGATGTTCGCCTTTTAAAAACAATTTGCTTCTTTACGGAAGATAAGCACAACAGATAAGATATGTGATAAGCACAAAACCACATCTTCCATGTTTTTTAGAATATCACTAGTGTCTTACAGAATTGTATAAAATTACCTAACTTATATTACTAGTGTAAAACATGTTAACTCCTCACTAATTACTCAAGCGTTACCTTTTCATCCCGCAGGAACTACTAGTGATGTGGCCCATTATTTTAAAGTGTAAAACATGTTAACTCCTCACTAATTACTCAAGCGTTACCTTTTCATCCCGCAGGAACTACTAGTGATGTGGCCCATTATTTTAAAGTGAAAAACATGTTAACTCCTCACTAATTACTCAAGCGTTACCTTTTCATCCCGCAGGAACTACTAGTGATGTGGCCCATTATTTTAAAGTGAAAAACATGTTAACTCCTCACTAATTACTCAAGCGTTACCTTTTCATCCCGCAGGAACTACTAGTGATGTGGCCCATTATTTTAAAGTGAAAAACATGTTAACTCCTCACTAATTACTCAAGCGTTACCTTTTCATCCCGCAGGAACTACTAGTGATGTGGCCCATTATTTTAAAGTGAAAAACATGTTAACTCCTCACTAATTACTCAAGCGTTACCTTTTCATCCCGCAGGAACTACTAGTGATGTGGCCCATTATTTTAAAGTGTAAAACATGTTAACTCCTCACTAATTACTCAAGCGTTACCTTTTCATCCCGCAGGAACTACTAGTGATGTGGCCCATTATTTTAAAGTGAAAAACATGTTAACTCCTCACTAATTACTCAAGCGTTACCTTTTCATCCCGCAGGAACTACTAGTGATGTGGCCCATTATTTTAAAGTGAAAAACATGTTAACTCCTCACTAATTACTCAAGCGTTACCTTTTCATCCCGCAGGAACTACTAGTGATGTGGCCCATTATTTTAAAGTGTAAAACATGTTAACTCCTCACTAATTACTCAAGCGTTACCTTTTCATCCCGCAGGAACTACTAGTGATGTGGCCCATTATTTTAAAGTGAAAAACATGTTAACTCCTCACTAATTACTCAAGCGTTACCTTTTCATCCCGCAGGAACTACTAGTGATGTGGCCCATTATTTTAAAGTGAAAAACATGTTAACTTCTCATTAATTACTCAAGCAGTTTTTAAAAATTTATTATAAGCAAAGCAGTAAAACATTTCCACAAGATCACAAAAGAAAATTCTACGTATTGCAAAAATGCACAACTGGGCATGGAAGAATAAAGCACTGTGTAAAATTTGATATATGAAATAAACTTAAAATTTGGCACAGTTTTGCCACAGTCATTTCAGAGACATGACACCAACCACACAAGCTATTTATTTTTTACTTCAAAAAATTAAACTCTGTATAAACTTCTAATATCTTTTAACAAACGTCCTAGAGGACCATCCCTGTGGTTGTGTCCAAGCCAGTAAGTCCACTCAATGCAGGTCAAGTGTTCCTTTAACAGCTTTTCTGTCCTATTGCCTCTCAACCTCCAAATCTGGGATTTATATGTTGACCATGCTCTTTCTAGATTTTGGGTGTGGCCTCCATGAATTGGGTCTACAAACCACCTGCTATGATTCACGCTGTAGTGAGTGTAGCCAAGTGTGGTCAAAGCTCTCCTGTAAGGTCTCCATTCGTCACTCAAAATGGTTGATCCTTGGCGAACATGTCTGGTTATAACTGGAATCAGGTGATCTCTTGAGCGCCTTTCAACTAGCCTCAATATTGGTCGTCTTCTATCACCCTTAATGGCCAGGATACCAAAGACCCACTTTTTTCTTCTCCATGTTCCACCAGTTCTTCCTCGTCCATACTAAAAAATAAATAAATAAATAACATTCAAGTTTCTTGCTTTCTCTTGCCTGTGAGAGGTGTTGTAACATTACACCTTTGTCTTTGTTTTTTTTTTTTTATATTTAGTTTGTCATCAGTGTCCATATTTTTATAGTGTCCAAACTTTTATTCAATAAAAATAAAAAATCTAGAATAGATAATGTAACTTTTGATAAAGCAAAACTAACTGGGCAAGGACTTAAGAGTTTATGTAGTTTTTGAGCAAAATGTTTATGCCAAAGCATGTTGCTCCAATCATGATGCTCCTTGCTTTGTTTTACCCTTTCAAAAATCAATTTATTTTGTGATTTGATTTGAAAGTAACAAGAGCCATTATATATTATAGCCTTAGAAATACATGTAGATATTATACCTTTCTTTTGTGACGGAAACTGCTTTCATCAATGACGACAAATTCGGTCCTTCCCCCCACAACCTGTCCTGTCTTTCTTTTGTACTTTCTCAAGGCTTTTCCACAGACCATTCTTAGCTTCTTAGTCATTTTGCTCAGTGTTGCTGAGCTTCCAGCTATCCCGTCCTGGATCATATCCACCTGTCGTAATCTCAGTCCTTGACCATATCTGTTAACCAGAGAGAAAATGTGTTCACAGAAAGATTCAGTCATTAAATATTGGTCATTACAGTATCACAAGGATGTTTGCATCATCTTTGCGAAAACATTAGCCACAAGTTAAATGATTCAGTCTGCCAATATGTCAGGGTATTTTAGTCTTGATATGAGAATAAAGTTGAATCAATGTGATGACTTATTTTGAAGATGATAATGTGAAACTTATGTGAATAATGTCATATTACAACAATAAAGTTGGAGAAAAACATGAATTAGGTCATAATATAATGAGAAATACGTAATATTGTGTGAATATTTAATCTTTTAAAACTGTCACCCATCTTTTTTAGAATATACATGAAAATGCACAATCCAAACTTAAATGGCTGCAATGAGAATGCAAAAATGCTTTAGAATAATATATAAGACTTATGTTTGGTCTTGTTTTAAAGAAAGATACCCAGCAGATTATTGAAAAAAATAATGTACGAGAAAAGATATGAATTATAAATGTACAGTTAATCAAATATACTGTACTAAAAATATTTTATAGGCCTATATAATATAGGATATATATGTATGTTACTATAAATTATGCGTTGTTTTACTATAAAATCAAAGCCATATATCTAAACAAGTAACAAATAATAAATTGTTATAAATTTCACTTCTATCACAAAATAGTCGCTATATGGAACCTCGAGACATTTTAGAATTTAAAGTACCATTACCATGGTAACGCAACGTCCTATTTCAAAATGTTTTTCACAAGATAACCTACTTTTTGAGTTTGTAAGCTTTCAAATAATACCAAATTTATGATGATTATCAAAATATGTGATAAAAAAAAGGTACAATACTGTATGATACCGGTAAACAAAAGTCATCCAGCTTTGTAAACTGGTCCTGCTGTTTTCGAATATCGATCCAGCTCTGCAACTCTTTGTTATTTTTCTATGAGATCTTCGGCGACATACCCTAAAATCATCAACATTCAACATTAGTATTGGAGTTTTTTTAATTATTAATATTAAATAGTGTTTTTTTTACCACTGGTATCCATCGCGTGTATGAGTCTTCTGTAGTTTCATGGATTTTTTACAGAGGTTACATTTCATTCTCGATTTCATTAGATTATGTTTTTGCAAAAAATCGATCATTTTTTTAGTCCCTTTTCTATCCCTGCGGTTACAGAGAGAGAGAATTTTCATCGAAAGTCCCATGGTAACATGTAACCACCTGCCAACTCTAAACCGAAGGGTGTGATAGCATTATTTAGCGCGTTTGACTTGACCTCTGAACTTCGGAAGTAGCATAGCCTACTGTCTCAATTATTTTCTACATCAATGAGAAATGTGTGATATTTATGAGGATCTATTGACAGAAATGCAATATAAGATCCATAACTATGTTTTTAGTGGTGTATAAAGACCTTACTTAATCAACCGTTATGTTTGTATTGCTTGTATTCCTATGTTTCTATGCTTTACTGCTGACGCAAACTCAGTCGGCCACCGTAGCTTCTCATTCCAGTTGGAAAAATATAAAGAGCGGCCGTCGTAACTGCTTCTTGCAATTCGCAAATGTCAACACTAGATGCCGCTAAAAATGTCACACTGCACATTTAACGTACTACACCCAGTTTTCAGGTTATATAAAAAAAAAATATTCAAAATAAATAAACTAATAAGCGCAAATTAGTTGATAATGTTTATGTCCTTTTTAATTATTTTTCTTCATAAAATAGAAATAAATCTGTTTTAAAATTGCACCAAAACACATTAAGTAATAATTTGATTATTTGTAAAAACAATTTTAAAAAAAATATATACTTATTGTATTTAATTAAAGTAGTTTTACCATTGTCCTGGTTCAATTCATAGGTTCAATTGGATGGATCACCTGACTCAGATCAAAAGGTCACAGGTTGACAATGATTAAATTGAAAGGAGAACATTTTAAAACAAAAAACATAGTTAAAGTTTTGGAAGGCTTACAATTGAGTGGATTGATGCCTACGATCCACTACATATCCTATTGGGACAATATACGCGAAGAATCGTGTCCATCAGTTGAATTCACGTGCAGAGACGGAGGCCAATGCAATGTTGCATTGACGCTTCGCTATATTAGTGAATCCGATCAATCAGAAGACAGCAGCATGGCGACCGAACCAGAGCGCAAAACTGTGCGCAAGAGAGCTGCACCTCACCGCTTAAAGGTATAGCGGAGGATCTTTCCAAATTTTAGATAAGACCCGCCCTCTCCACTTTTTGAAAAGTTTGATTGATTCACCAGAATGATTGACAATTAGGAGGACCAATAGTTTAGACTACCCACCAGGAAGTAAAACATCCTCCGCTATACCTTTAATTGCGGATGACAATGAAGAAACCGGTAATGTTGTGTCATTTATGTGTAATTTATGTTTCTTTGATGTTAGTAGTAGTGCAATCCATGGTTCTCGACTGTGGCCCTCGTGATCCACGGTCCTGCAGTTTAGCTCAAACTCTGATCAGTCTCACCTTTATTTATTAGAATTCTTAATGATATTGATTAGCTTGTGCAGGTGTGTTTGATTAAGGCACTTAAAAGTGGATCTCAAGGGCCAGAGTAGAGAACCTTGCTGTAATCCAATCTTAAACTAATCATTAACATTATTGGGTTACAATTAAGCAGCCGTTGACAATTTGCTAGCAAGCTAGTTACATTATGGTACATGGGAAACGTTTAAGTCATTTCAAGATGTAATTTTCAAATTGTATAGTTATCATTAATAATATTAAAAGCATAATTGCATATTCAGTTCCCTCAACACAAATTTGTCAGAAATGTTTATTACAAAAGCATGATTTTACTTTCTCACCTGGTGTCCTAACTGAATATCGGTAAAAAAAGCTAAAGTTAATGACTAGTTAATTGTGCTTTTTAATAAAAAAACATTTTGCAATTTGCACACATTTGTGTGTGTGTGTGTGTGTGTGTGTGTGTGTGTGTGTGTGTGTGTGTGTGTGTGTGTACTATATCAATTATATATATATATATATATATATATATATATATATATATACACACACACATTACACACACACACATATTACGAATGAATATAATAACAACAGCTGTCAGATAAAACAAAAACAAATCATCCTTATAATAATTATTATTATACTATAATAATAATTATATTTAGTAAATAATAATTATATTTGTAGCGACCGATTAAAGCTATTAAGCTATCAACTTGGATAAAATTTATTTGAACTCTAGCCTTTTGTTTTTATAAAATATATGTTTCTTGTGGAAGAGATGACACATTCTATTTTTTTTTGACAGATTATTTGTTTGTTTTATATTCCAGCACAAGCACCGACCCAACAGGTCACCATCAATAAATTAAAAGACGAAATCTCGTTTTTGAAATCTAAAGTTGATTTCCTCGAAGAAAAGTGCAAAGACGTGGAAAATGAGAGGGATTTTCTAAGGAGCAGTTTAACCAATGGTAAGAACTGTTTTAGATTGTTAGATATTTGTATTTGTCTACAATTTGTCTACATTATTAGACATTTTTGGCAAACATTGGCTATTAGCTTCACTACAGCAAAATCTTTTGCTTCTATGCAACTATGGTGAGCAACAAGCGATAATATACAACACCATACGCTTCTTCTCTGTGTATAATGTATCTCTGTGGCAGAATTACAGTGGCCCATACTGGTCTGGCATATATACTACATCACTTTCAGTCGGTTTAGACAACTCCGGTCCTCGAGGGCCACTGTCCTGCAGAGTTTAGCTTCAGCCCTGATAACAACTCACCTGCCTGTATCTATCTAGTAATCCTGAAATCACTGATTGCCTTGTTGTTCAGGTGTGTTTAATTAGGGTTGGAGCTAAACTCTACAGGACAGTGGCCCTCGAGGACCGGAGTTGTCTATCCCTAGTGGTTCTGTGTGGACGCAGATATTTCTTGAGATGGCGCAGTGTTTACAGATTTTTTTTTAGAACGAGAAAAAAAATATTGGATAGGGAACGCTCCGGTTTCGTGTGGACGTGGCCTAAAGCCCCTTACACGTGGCTTTAGAGCCCTGTGTAACCCCCATTAATCCTGTGAAATTGCCAGTACACCTTCTGTATGAACACAAACACAACCCGGGATTGATGCCGGAATCAACATACAACATAGTAACATTGCTTTAAGTCCTGGAACGTGCGCTGTGTGAACAAAAAAGCCATAATCATCAGAGT
>NW_028117914.1:0-19946 GCF_965113295.1 Leuciscus leuciscus
TTAGGGTAGTAACAGACGTGTTCAGATGTGCAGAACTTACATGTGTCTGCCTATTTCTGTTCTCCACTGTGAGTGAAGTGTTCTTACGAGTCTACATTTTTAGATGAAAGAAATTGATTTTAATACAGCACAAGTAGTAGGACTTCAGCCATGTGATCACCACAGCCTGTTACCATAGTTTCATATAATGGATCCAAACACTGGGTTCTTTTACGGACTGTAAAAAAAAATAAAAAAAAATAAAAAGTTTGCTTGTGCTATTATTAACAGTTAAACTTTCGGTAACACTTTATAATAACTGCACACTATTAATCATTAGTTAAGCATTAGTAAACAGTTAATTAATAATGTATAAAGCATTAATAGACATTAATAAGCAGTTTATAAATACAGCTATAAATGTTTTTTTTTTATTATTTAGATAGATATAATGTGTTTAATAATTGTATTGCCATACTTTATTCATGAAAAAATAATAATTTCTAAATGAAGTATTGCATTATTTACACACCAGTTATTTAGGAGTTGCCAGTGATTCATAAGATCACTTAGAAAGTGTAAGTAAATGTAGTAGATTCAGGGAGTTATAAAGCATTTAGTAGTGGTCAGTTCACTATATGTGAGCTCATCTAAAGTGAGGACTAGGACTTGTAAAGTATTTATAAAGGAGATTTAAAGAGTCAGTTTTCTTCTAAACAGAAAAAGGAAACAAACACACACAGTGATACAGAACATAGAAATATTAACAGCCTTTAAATCTCCTTTATAAATGCTTTACAAGTCATAACTAGTCCTCACTTTAGATGAGCTCACACACATAGTGAACTGACCACTACTAAATGCTTTATAACTCCCTGAATTAACCCTGAATTACAGTAGAAATACATGTTAATGAAGCATTTATTAACACACTAAGTAACCATCACTATATGTCTGAATAATAATATGTATTTAAACAGTTTATTAATCATTTACTTACACTTTCTAAGTGATCTTATGAACGACTGACAACTCCTAAATAACTGGTGTGTAAATAATGCAATACTTAATTTAGAAATGATAAATTGATCATTCATAAAGTATGAAAATACAATTATTAAACACATTATAAATATGCTTATAAATCAAGAATAAAGCATTTATAGCTGTATTTATAAACTGCTTATTAATGTCTATTAATTCTTTATAAATGACGAATTAACTGTTTACTAATGCTTATCTAATGATTAATAGCATGCAGTTATTATAAAGTGTTACCAAAGTTTCTTTAAAATTAAGTTTAATCTTATCAAATGTGTGCATATTAAGCACAAAGAACTCTGCTATTTTAAGTGTGTTCGCTTGTGTAATGTTTATTTTAAAGTTTAAATTGACTCTATTTCAGCTCATCAGACTTGCATATGCTGCACAATCACTGCAAAAAATAAATAAAAATGCTTAGACCAGTTTTGTACCAAATTGTAAGACTGTCTTAAAGTGCCAGTCAGTTTCTGTCACAAGCTTAACTCAGCAGTTATCACAGCTAAAATCAGCATTTGAGTTTGTCACCAACTAAACAAGCATATCCTTGTTTTTCCCAAGCAGGGAAACAGGCAAATAACTGAATAATCTTTGCAACAGTCACGAAAGTGTCTCTATGCAACAAAATTGAATGGTGATTTAGCTCATATAGCTTTGAATGAGGAACAGATCCATTTCCCTCTGCCCTCAAATCTCATTTGCATGTGTTTTAAAATGCACAGACCAATGCAGTTTGGTCAAACCGGGCCGACATGCGATGCATCCAGGGGTGCAATTTACTAAATTGAACAAGTGCAAATGAGATTTGAGGGCTCTAATGCATTAAATATAGGTCTGTACCTGATTTCAGAAATATAGTGCATGAGTTGTACAGACTATAGCTTTGTGTTATAAATTTCCTTTTATACTTTTATTGTGGAAGACAGAAGCTCAACAGACACAGCACATGTATTCTGTGAAACAGTTTCAGTTCAGGACGCGATGTGCATCAATGCTCTCTACAATCCACTTAAGTTACGATGCTTTTTGGAAACACATCTCTGTTAGTCTGTATGTACTATGGCACTGATGTTTTCAGATGCTAATCACTGTTAGGATTATCTTCTGGTACTTTATCGTTTTCTTCTTCTTGATAGCATTCAGATATTACAGTTGAATAAAACAGAATGAATAAATGGACTGCATTTATATAGCGCTTTCATAGACCTATGGCCACCAAAGCGCTTTACATAGCCTCACATTCACTCACTCATTCACACACCGACGGCGGTGTCAGCCATGCAAGGCGCCATCCAGCTCGTCGGGAGCAGCTGGGGTTAGGTGTCTTGCTCATGGACACCTCAACACTTGGTCAGGTGGAACCGGGGATTGAACCACCAACCTTTCGGTTTGTAGACAACCTACAGTACATGAACCACTGAGCCACTACCGCATTACCAAAGTAAGCAGATTAGTTAACTTCATATGTTGCTGTCAGAGTCAGATTATACTGCTGTTATCGCCTTCTTCAACAAACAAATCAAATGAGAACAGTTTTCCAGTTTGGTCATGTCATGCTTGACTCAAAGTCTGTTAACAAACATCCAGAGTAAAATTTCACCTGTTGAATACAGTAGATGAGAGATCCACCAATAAAACCAGTGAAGATCATGTTGAACAAAATAAAAACTGGCCAGTGTTACAAATCAAACTATTCAAAATGGATGTTTTTGGTAAGGGATTGTTTCAGGGATTATAGTTGAGAAAAGGCTTTGGCATTATGGAGAAAAGGCATTTAATAACACTTCTTCAACAAACATCCTTGCTTCTCAAATGAGAATAATCCTCCACAGAACTCAAGGTGCAACCGGCAGAGAGGAAGACTAAAATCATATTCATATTCATCCAAACCTGCTCCTGAAGAGAACATGTTGGGTTTGAGAGCTGGCGTTCCCTTTGCAGGGAAAATCCGACTGGAAATGCGTTATTCAAAAGTTTGGTGATGACTGTCTTTTCTCCTCACCTTCCCACTGACTCCAGCGGCAAATCTGGTGACTTTTTGGATTGCTGGTTAACTTGTAGTCAGTCACTATATCATACTTTTTTTGTTTTGTTTTTTGTCTTGCAGAGAATATGTAAATATTAACTGCTTTATTGTACATTCAGCTTTACACTGTAGCTGTAAAAACAGATGTGTTGATGCATTACGTCATTTAGCTGCTTTTCGAGAAGGCTATTGCTACTTTCCATTGGAAATAGTTGGCAACTGCATGAGGGAGAGTAGATGTTGACCAAATCATACTTTTTGGGAGAACTCTTCATTTTACAGTGTCCTTGTTACATATGTTACATGTACTTGCCATAGTAATAACAATAAATTATGCATAATTGCATGCAACTAACCCTCAACTAAACCCTAATCCTACCCTAACCCTATAGTAAGTACATTTAGTTACTTAATATCACTCAGTACTTAAATACACTGTAGCAATGACACCTTAAAATAAAGTGTAACCTTATTTTTTTATGTGTGCAATTTGATGCTTTTTGCTTTCCCACAATTGGCCTCATTGTATTTGCAAAGGCGGCATTATCCGGCTTTGTTCGCCTGGTTTTCGGATTAAGTGTTTAACGATCACGCTTACATGCAAAATAATAAGTTTGTGGCCTCTTCAATTTCTGACAATAAAAAATCTGATACATCATTGTCCAAAAGATAAGCTTTGATCAAACACAAGCTGGTATTCATGCATTATTATGCAATGTTAAAAATAATAAAGAGGCCTCTGTATCTGCTCTTTATATAACCTCTATGCCTCAATTTCACCTCTGCATGTTTGACATGATTCATCCCCCTGTTATTTATCATATGCAACATGAATGGCCATCAAGCGTTTGTGAGTAATGGATTTGTCATAACCCAGCATGCCCGACTGCAGAGCGTGGGAGTGTGACACAGGCATTGAGGCCGTGTGTTTGTCAGCGTGTCAATGTGTCGACGGGATAGAGAGGTCAGGATAGGTCACTCGAAACCTGGCTGTACATGTGAGTGACGACTGGCACTCGGGACGGGGTCACCACGGGGTCAGCGTACAGGACGGCTCAGGTACGAGTCTAGCGAAACCACTTGACCTAATTAGAGTGTCACACACAACTGCTTGTGAACACCAGTCACTGAAAGAGGTCGGAGAACTTCATTATTTAAGTATGAGATTGTAAAACTAATGTGACAGCACTGTCAGTCAGTTTCATTAGGCCTGGTTTATTCTTAAATGACCCGATATACTCACAGCGAAGTCCATTCTGGTTCTTCACTCAGTGGTAAAAAGAAAGTCGAAATATGTGACCTTGAACCACAAAACCAGTCACATGGGTAATTTTTTTTTTTAATTAAGAATTTTGCATCACATGAAAGCTGAATAAATGAGCTTTCCATTGATGTATGGTTTGTTATGATAGGACAATATTAGGCTGAGATACAACTATTGAACATCTGGAATCTGAGGGTGCAAAAAAATCGAAACATTGAGAAAATCTCCTGTTAGGCTAACTGTCACATGAAAATGCACATTTTGAACTTAAATGGTTGTAATATAAGAATGCTTTGGAGTATAGACGTACAATTGGCAGATGTTTGTAGAAGTGAAATAAATTAAGAAAGTGAAACGGAAAAAAAGTTATAGAAGTTTGAGTTTATGGAAATGTACAATGTAAAAAATGTAATTATTCATATTTTATATAAAATATATATTTTTAAAAACTGGCCGACTCTAAAACTGCAAAAAAAAAAAAAAAAAATCAAAGTAAAAAATCTGAACAAGTTGTGTTTCAAAATGTTGGTTGATATCTCAAAAAAATTGCTTTCAGTAAGATTTTGTTTGGGCGCAGTACCAAACTTTTTCACTAGGTGACAACCAGACTCCATTACTGCCCATAGCAGGACGCCTCCATTTCCATATGTGGTTTGAGTGATCTGAACCATTATTTCCACAATTTTCATACAATTTATGAAGTAGACATTCTATTCAGAAGTAATATGGGAGAATCTACCATTCGTTCATGATTTTTCATGTTCATTGCTATTTCAAAATAAAGGTCTGAACACGCCTTAGGAATATTAAAATATTCTTGTTGCAAATTGATAAATTACGGCTCCTCTGTAATTTATTTTGAAAATCAGTCACCAAATATGAAAACTAGAGATTGTAAGCTTTCAAATGATATATAGTTTGTCAAGATTAGTTTAGGTTTAGTATAGGATATTACTGTTTTAAATATGTAATGGCTTTGGGCCCACCGGTGGGCCACTGACACTCAACAGGTAAAGTTGTTCATTTATGTTGGCGATTGTGCTGCATTCGCTCACACAAATACATGTTTTTATATATTTACGGTAGGACATTTACAAAACATCTTCATGCATGAACATGATCTTTACTTAATATCCTCAGGATTTGTGGCATAAAAGAAAAATCTATCATTTTTACCCATACAATGTATTGTTGGCTATTGCCACAGATATACCCGTGCGACTCGTGGCTGGTGACGTGATCCAGGGTCACATATGTGAGCAGAAGTATATTGTAAATCAACAGTATGAACGTTATCTTTATAGACAGTAGAGATGCATGTTACTGAATTTCACCGCCGATACCAATACCCGATAACCGATAAAAAAAGCATAATTCCCAGTTAATGCTGCAACCCTCTCAATTATACATTGTAATATTAGAGATTAAAATTACAGACTGAAACCAAACTATTATATTAAATTGCTGTTGACTGCATTCCTACACTGCAATACGAGTCATTATTTCTTTTTTTTGAATGCATGACTCAACGTTAAGGTTTATCATATACACTATCAAAAGGAAAAGGTACAAAAGTTGTCTTTTTAAAAGGTATACTTTTTTATCTCATTTACCCCTAAAAGGTGCATTTCGGTTGCTTAAAGGTGCATATTATTACCTAAAGTGATGCTAACAGACATGGACTAAAAACAACAAAAAATAAATAAATAAATAAATAATTCCGTGCAGAAACATTGATCTCTTAAATTAGCAAAGTCCACTCGAACAGCACTTGAATAATAAAAGCACAGTTTCAGCCTTCGAGTAGTGGACTTCAAACCCAGCTCACTCCTACACGGCTCATCTTTCTGTGACTGAACTAATATGAATATGCTTATATGACCTGTCCAGCCTTCTCTATGGATTATTAGTCATCAGATCCTCTACTTCAGGTGTCATGATGGCCATGGGTTTTCTAACGGCAAATTTAACTGAGTTAAGAGCTGCTAAATTCATGTTTCAATTTAATTTGGAAAGTGATGTCTGAGTGGGTGGGTTATTTACTCTGTAATTAGTCTATCCATTTCATCCAGTCCCAGGCATTCACGCAGGTATGAACAGTTTGTGAGCATGAGAGGTGGGCAGGATTAGCCGCCAGACATTACACAATAAACACAATGAACAGAGACACCACCATATTTCAGCATTTCTCTCCACATTCATCTGAACAAGAGCTCATGGGGCGATAAATACCTCCTTCCAAAACCTTTTATAATGGTGAACCCTGTTCCATGTGACCTTGCAAGTGAAGCAATTGTCACAAAGTTTTGGCAGAGCCCGTCTAAGGAGAGCCTGCCCACTCCCTATTAAGTCCTATTGCACCGAATTTTGGTTGTAGTTCCACCAGAGTTCCACTGGGGGCGATTGCCCATGAGTGCAAAATGAATGGGAGTCTATGGAGCTAGACGGCTAAATTTGTCTCTTTCACCCGATTGCCGTTGAGAAATCTCAGATTTGATTGTAGGTTTTGCAAGTTCAACATGGGTTATAGGTCGAAAGTTGAATGAACGAGTACTTATGTCCTTTTGATTTCTTACAGGTTGAGTTGTTGTTGCCCATAACTGTCACGGTTGAGTTATGCACTGTTTCCTCTGTGTCGCGTGTCACTGTTTGTTTCATGTCTGTGAGTGTGCGCGAGTGGGCGTTGTCCCGCTCGCGTGGTTGTTCAGTGCTCCAGCTGATATTAATCACACTCACTCCCCGCTCCAGCTGCTATCAATCCCCGCTCTCCATAAATACTCACTCATCTCTCCATTCCAGTGTCCATCCGTTGTTTGCAGTCCTGTTGAGTGTGTCGTGCCGTGTCTACCGGATCCTGTCTTGTCTGTGGATTTGTCTTCTCTGGTTCACTGGATCGAGCACCGCGCACGGGATATCACCACCGATTCACCTCATCTGAGCACCACTTCACCTGACCATCGAAGTCCCTGCGAGAGAGCCTGATTGCTGCTTCCCCTCTGAGAGATTCAACTTCATTGACTCTTTTGACATATTACCTTTGAGTGTGCTGTTCAAATAAACACTGTTTTCACCCGCTATTGCTTCCAGTAATCTATCATGACAGAACGGATGGACCAATCCATGGAAGCAGCGGGTGGTTCTTCGGCCTCGTTAGAGGATTTTATTCAAGTGTGCATCAGCCGGATGGATGCACAAGAACGCAGCCAGGGGGAGACTGGACGAGCAATTCAGGCTCTTGTCTCGCAGGTGTCCGAGCTCACCCAGCGATTCCATCAACTTCAACCTCCCACTGCGCCAGCACCCCCAGACCCACCGGTCGTTCCCCCCACACCAGCTGTGCCGCTCTCCCAATCAGAACCCAGACTTCCGACCCCCGAGTCATACTCTGGTGAGCCCAACTACTGCCGCCCGTTTCTAACACGTTGCAGCATGCATTTCTCCCTACAGCCTAAAACCTTCGAGAAGGAGGAATCGAAAGTGGCATTCGTGTTAACGCTACTAACGGGGAGAGCGGCGCTTTGGGGAACGGCGGTCTGGGAGAATCAAGACCAGTGCTGCTCCTCGTTCCAGGCACTCTCGGCGGAGATGCGGAGGGTCTTTGATCGTGCCGTCGCGGGAAGAGAGGCTGCCAGGGTTCTGGCAGATCTGCGCCAGGGAGATCGCTCCGTCTCGGACTATTCCATTGAGTTCAAGACCCTGGCGGCCGAGTGTCGCTGGAACGAGGAGGCGCAGTGGGACCTATTCCTGCATGGGCTGGCCGAACGCGTCCAAAGAGAGATCTACGCCCTGGACCTACCCTCGTCTCTTAACGCTCTAATGGATCTGGCCCTGAGGGTGGACGCTCGTTTGTCTCGGATCGGCCAACGTACGTCACTCAACACAATCCGCAACAGCGTGGAACACCAGCAGTCCAGTGGCATGGACGCGTTCGGTCCCCACGATCCCGAGCCCATGCAGATAGGGCGAGCTCGGCTTTCCCGGGAGGAGAAAGAAAGGCGGAGATCCCAGGGCCTTTGTCTATACTGTGGTGGGGCCGGACATTTCGCTCATAGCTGTCCAGTAAAAGGCCCAGCCCGATAGTAAGTATGAGGCTACTATCGGGTGGGATCTCCGCAGAAAAGACCTCATCCACTTCCACCCTCCTCCCGGTAAGACTGAGATGGTCAACTCACGATCACCACTGCAATGCACTTATAGACTCTGGAGCCGAAGGTAACTTTATGGATCACCGTTTTGCGTTACAGTTTCAAGTTCCTCTCCAAACACTCCCTCAGAAAATCACTGTCAATGCATTAAACGGACAATCACTACCAGCCATCTCCCAAGTTACCGAGAGTCTCACACTCATCACATCTGGTAATCACGCAGAAACCATTTCATTTTACATCATGGACTCCCATCTCACACCCATTGTTTTAGGACACCCCTGGCTAAGTTTACACAATCCCCGCATTGACTGGAAACAAAAGACTATTTCGGCTTGGAGCACTGAGTGTCATAGTTCGTGTCTAGTGTCTGCTTGTTCTGTTGTTTCTGTCCCTGTGTTGCAGGAGGAAGCAGTGGATTTGTCAAACGTGCCCGTAGAGTACCGTGACCTGAGGGAAGTGTTCAGTAAGTCAAGGGCTGCTTCTCTCCCTCCGCATCGTCCCTATGACTGTGCAATAGATTTAATGCCAGGTAAGTCTCCGCCTAAAGGCAAGATTTATTCACTCTCGGTTCCTGAGAGAGAGGCTATGGAGAAATATATTTCTGATTCTCTAGCAACCGGGTTCATCCGACCTTCCTCTTCTCCTGCGGAGGCGGGGTTCTTTTTTGTGGGGAAGAAGGATGGTTCTCTGCGACCTTGCATTGATTACCGAGGGCTGAATAACATCACGGTGAAAAACACTTATCCTTTGCCATTAATGTCTTCAGCCTTCGAGAGGTTGCAGGGAGCATCACTCTTCACAAAATTGGACTTACGAAACGCTTATCATTTGGTCCGCATCAGGAAGGGGGATGAATGGAAGACTGCTTTTAACACCTCTAGGGGGCACTTTGAATATTTGGTTATGCCGTTCGGCCTGTCCAATAGTCCCGCAGTCTTCCAGGCGCTCGTCAATGATGTGTTGCGAGACATGATCGATCAATTCATATATGTTTACCTGGATGACATATTGATTTTTTCTTCGTCTCTCCAGGAGCATGTGCAACATGTCCGACGAGTGCTTCAGAGATTGCTAGAGAATGGGCTTTTTGTCAAGGCAGAGAAATGCGTTTTCCACGCACAGTCGGTTCCTTTTCTGGGACACATCGTGTCGGCTGAAGGTATGCGTATGGATCCTGACAAGGTTAAGGCTGTGGTAGAGTGGCCAATCCCAGATTCCCGCAAGGCCCTGCAGCGGTTTTTGGGATTCGCCAACTTCTATCGGCGATTTATTCGCAACTTCGGCCAACTAGCCGCACCTCTGACCGCCTTGACCTCCCCCAAAACTACGTTCAGGTGGTCAGACGCAGCTGAGGCTGCGTTTGCCAAACTCAAGAACTGCTTTGTTTCAGATCCCATCTTAATTGCCCCTGATCCGTCACGTCAGTTTGTGGTGGAGGTCGATGCGTCAGAGGTGGGGGTAGGCGCAGTTCTTTCACAACGCTCTCCTTCAGACGACAAGATGCATCCCTGCGTGTTTTTTTCACATCGTCTATCTCCTGCCGAACGAAATTATGACATTGGTAACCGAGAGTTGTTGGCAGTCAAGTTAGCGTTGGAGGAATGGCGTCACTGGTTGGAGGGATCAGGGGTACCCTTCATCGTCTGGACAGACCACAAGAATCTGGAGTATATTAGAACCGCCAAAAGATTGAACTCCAGGCAGGCTCGGTGGGCACTTTTTTTCGGTCGTTTCGATTTTACTCTCTCATATCGTCCAGGGTCCAAAAACATCAAACCCGATTCTTTGTCGCGTATTTTTGATCGTCCCGAACACGAATCTACTCCCGAGCGCATTTTTCCAGAGACCCTAATTATCTCTTCGCTCACATGGGAGGTCGAATCGAGGGTCAAGAAGGCCTTGGAAGGGGTAACGCCTCCGATCCGGTGCCCACCTAACCGCTTATATGTGCCGGAGGGATTACGATCAGACGTTATCCAGTGGGGTCATTGCTCTAATCTAGCCTGTCATCCAGGGGTGAGTCGTACTATCTATTTTGTTAAGCAGCGGTTCTGGTGGCCACTTATGGCTCGTGATGTTCACCATTTTGTCTTGGCTTGCTCAAGTTGTGCCACTGGTAAGTCGTCCAATCGACCCCCAGATGGGTTACTTCAACCGCTGTCGGTGCCTTCGAGACCCTGGTCCCACATCGCTCTAGATTTTATAACCGCCCTCCCACCCTCCCAGGGGTACACGGTAGTTTTGACCGTGGTGGACCGGTTCTCGAAGGCGGCCCACTTTATTCCCTTGCCCAAATTGCCTTCAGCCAAGGAGACAGCGGTGGCAGTCGTGAACCACATCTTTCGGTTACATGGCCTCCCGACAGACGTGGTTTCCGACAGGGGACCCCAATTTGTGTCCAAATTCTGGCGAGAGTTTTGTAGATTGCTGGGGGCGACGGTCAGTCTGTCCTCTGGGTTCCATCCCCAGAGCAATGGTCAAACTGAGAGAGCCAACCAAGATTTGGAAAGAACACTACGATGTTTGGTCTCCAGGAATCCTTCCTCCTGGAGTCAACAACTTTCTATGGTGGAGTACGCCCACAATACGTTGCCAGTGTCATCCACGGGCCTGTCTCCGTTCCAGTGTAGTGTAGGGTACCAACCACCTGTTTTTCCTAGTACGGAATCCGAAGTCGCGGTCTCCTCCGCCCACGCCTTCATCCAGAGGTGTCACCGTACTTGGACGAGAGCCCGGGAGACACTCCTCCAAGTGCGAGAGCGCACCAAGGCCAAAGCCGATCGCCACCGGTCTAGGCCTCCCGTATACGTCGTCGGTTCCAAAGTGTGGCTTTCTACCAAGAACATTCCTCTCCGCTCCGTATCGAATAAATTAGCTCCTAAATTCATTGGCCCGTTTTCTGTCACCAAGATCGTTAGTCCGGTGGCTGTCCGCCTCAACCTTCCTCCGGCGTACAGAAGAATTCATCCGGTTTTCCACGTTTCAAAGATAAAGCCCGTGTTTTTTGCACGTATTAATCCGCCAGTCCCGGTTCCCCCACCGCCGCGACTCGTAGACGGGGAACCATCTTATTCGGTTCATCGCATTCTGGATTCTAGGCGGAGGGGACGCGGATTTCAGTATTTGGTGGATTGGGAAGGTTACGGTCCAGAGGAGAGAAGTTGGGTTCCTGCTCGTGACATCCTGGATCACTCCCTGATCGATGATTACAATCGACAGGTAAGGAGGCCTGGGAATGCCGTGAGGCATTCCTAGGGGAGGGGGTACTGTCACGGTTGAGTTATGCACTGTTTCCTCTGTGTCGCGTGTCACTGTTTGTTTCATGTCTGTGAGTGTGCGCGAGTGGGCGTTGTCCCGCTCGCGTGGTTGTTCAGTGCTCCAGCTGATATTAATCACACTCACTCCCCGCTCCAGCTGCTATCAATCCCCGCTCTCCATAAATACTCACTCATCTCTCCATTCCAGTGTCCATCCGTTGTTTGCAGTCCTGTTGAGTGTGTCGTGCCGTGTCTACCGGATCCTGTCTTGTCTGTGGATTTGTCTTCTCTGGTTCACTGGATCGAGCACCGCGCACGGGATATCACCACCGATTCACCTCATCTGAGCACCACTTCACCTGACCATCGAAGTCCCTGCGAGAGAGCCTGATTGCTGCTTCCCCTCTGAGAGATTCAACTTCATTGACTCTTTTGACATATTACCTTTGAGTGTGCTGTTCAAATAAACACTGTTTTCACCCGCTATTGCTTCCAGTAATCTATCATGACAATAACACGCTAGCATTCTGCTAATGAACGCTGATTGGTCAGTGAAGGACTGATTACGACCAGAGATACCGCTTGATGGCATCGTGGCATCCGAAGCGGGACCAGAAACAAACAAAACAAAAACTCTTCTAGCACGTGTATTTACCTGTGTCGGCTGTGTTGTGTGTTTACCTGTGTCAGCTGTGTTGTGTGTTTACCTGTGTCAGCTGTGTTGTGTGTTTACCTGTGTCAGCTGTGTTGTGTAGTTACCTGTGTCAGCTGTGTTGTGTGTTTACCTGTGTCAGCTGTGTTGTGTGTTTACCTGTGTCGGCTGTGTTGTGTGTTTACCTGTGTCGGCTGTGTTGTGTGTTTACCTGTGTCAGCTGTGTTGTGTAGTTACCTGTGTCAGCTGTGTTGTGTTTACCTGTGTCAGCTGTGTTGTGTGTTTACCTGTGTCAGCTGTGTTGTGTAGTTACCTGTGTCAGCTGTGTTGTGTATTTACCTGTGTCAGCTGTGTTGTGTGTTTACCTGTGTCAGCTGTGTTGTGTAGTTACCTGTGTCAGCTGTGTTGTGTTTACCTGTGTCAGCTGTGTTGTGTGTTTACCTGTGTCAGCTGTGTTGTGTGTTTACCTGTGTCAGCTGTGTTGTGTAGTTACCTGTGTCAGCTGTGTTGTGTGTTTACCTGTGTCAGCTGTGTTGTGTGTTTACGTGTGTGTGTTTACCTGTGTCAGCTGTGTTGTGTGTTTACGTGTGTGTGTTTACCTGTGTCAGCTGTGTTGTGTGTTTACCTGTGTCAGCTGTGTTGTGTGTTTACCTGTGTCAGCTGTGTTGTGTATTTACCAATTGGCAACATTCTAATCTGAAAAATGAAGCCTACCCGGAAGTGCGAAAAACTGCAATACATCGAAAATCCGCTAGGGGAAGGTCCCAAAAGGGAGCAAATGTCCATACACCCCCATGTTAAAATGTCCGTTTTCACAGCATAAATTCATGTTTTTACAGGTTGGTCCCATGGACTTTTATTGTATTTTTCGATAGGTTCCGAGTGCCTGACAACTGTGAGGGGGGTGAATTTTTTTCTAACTCGTTAGTTTAGATCGTATTTAGATATAAAATGTATGACAAATAAGGGCGCGATTGACAGCTTGATTGACAGCTGACAACGAGCATAGGCTGCGCCGAGTGGAATTCCTGAAATTTGACGTCTCGGCCATGATCTGACACAACACATCATACCTGTAAGTTATCCTTTCTGAACATTTGTATTGAAATATGGCGCCGCCCATACCCCCCATAAACGGCCTCAAAACCGTTCTTCAGAAGTCTATGGGTGACGTCACAGACGCTTTGTCCATATTTTTTACAGTCTATGGTATTTACCTGTGTCAGCTGTGTTGTGTGTTTACCTGTGTCAGCTGTGTTGTGTGTTTACCTCTGTCAGCTGTGTTGTGTAGTTACCTGTGTCAGCTGTGTTGTGTGTTTACCTGTGTCAGCTGTGTTGTGTGTTTACCTGTGTCAGCTGTGTTGTGTGTTTACCTGTGTCAGCTGTGTTGTGTGTTTACCTGTGTCAGCTGTGTTGTGTGTTTACATTCGTCAGCTGTGTTGTGTGTTTACATTCGTCAGCTGTGTTGTGTGTTTACCTGTGTCAGCTGTGTTGTGTGTTTACCTGTGTCAGCTGTGTTGTGTTTACCTGTGTCAGCTGTGTTGTGTGTTTGCCTGTGTCAGCTGTGTTGTGTTTACCCGTGTCAGCTGTGTTGTGTATTTACCCGTGTCAGCTGTGTTGTGTTTACCTGTGTCAGCTGTGTTGTGTGTTTACCTGTGTCAGCTGTGTTGTGTGTTTACCTGTTTACGTGTTGTGTGTTTACCTGTGTCAGCTGTGTTGTGTGTTTACCTGTGTCAGCTGTGTTGTGTAGTTACCTGTGTCAGCTGTGTTGTGTGTTTACCTGTGTCAGCTGTGTTGTGTGTTTACCTGTTTACGTGTTGTGTGTTTACCTGTGTCAGCTGTGTTGTGTAGCTACCTGTGTCAGCTGTGTTGTGTGTTTACCTGTGTCAGCTGTGTTGTGTAGTTACCTGTGTCAGCTGTGTTGTGTGTTTACCTGTGTCAGCTGTGTTGTGTGTTTACCTGTGTCAGCTGTGTTGTGTGTTTATCTGTGTCAGCTGTGTTGTGTAGTTACCTGTGTCAGCTGTGTTGTGTAGTTACCTGTGTCAGCTGTGTTGTGTAGTTACCTGTGTCAGCTGTGTTGTGTAGTTACCTGTGTCAGCTGTGTTGTGTAGTTACCTGTGTCAGCTGTGTTGTGTGTTTACCTGTGTCAGCTGTGTTGTGTGTTTACCTGTGTCAGCTGTGTTGTGTGTTTACCTGTGTCAGCTGTGTTGTGTTTACCTGTGTCAGCTGTGTTGTGTAGTTACCTGTGTCAGCTGTGTTGTGTAGTTACCTGTGTCAGCTGTGTTGTGTAGTTACCTGTGTCAGCTGTGTTGTGTAGTTACCTGTGTCAGCTGTGTTGTGTGTTTACCTGTGTCAGCTGTGTTGTGTGTTTACCTGTGTCAGCTGTGTTGTGTTTACCTGTGTCAGCTGTGTTGTGTAGTTACCTGTGTCAGCTGTGTTGTGTAGTTACCTGTGTCAGCTGTGTTGTGTAGTTACCTGTGTCAGCTGTGTTGTGTGTTTTACCTGTGTCAGCTGTGTTGTGTGTTTACCTGTGTCAGCTGTGTTGTGTGTTTACCTGTGTCAGCTGTCAAGTCAAGTCAAGTCAAGTTTATTTGTATAGCGCTTTTCACAATACAGATTGTATCAAAGCAGCTTCAAGCACAAGCTGTGTTGTGTAGTTACCTGTGTCAGCTGTGTTGTGTGTTTACCTGTGTCAGCTGTGTTGTCGATGCCTCGAGAGAAAAGAAAGTGCAGAGTGCGAAAGCACCAAAGTGACTGAAGGATTGCCGTAAAGCAGTATCTCTGGTCGTATGATGTGTATGACGTCATTGACATTTTAAAACACTTTTTAAAGCAAATAAGTGACTCTAAAAAATCTAACACTCAGCAATGTGTAATTTCTTTGCATCTCCTTTCAAATACAACATTAAAATTACTAGACAAAAAATTATATCCTGAGAAAAGTGGATTTTGAGGGGTATAGCGCCATAGACCTCCATTCATTCTGCACTCGTCCTGTGAGCGCCCTCATATGGAACCAGAGTGGAACTGCAACCAGTTCAGAAGCCGGAAGTTTACTCAGAGTGGAACTTCTCCCCTTATTAGACATTCTCTGGTTTTGGTGAGCTATGGCATGAGAGACTTGGCATAAGCTACCACAAAAACCTCAAATACGTACTTGTTTGAGGTCACTGATAGGCTGTTCATGGACACTTGGGCACTCAGTACACACTTAATCCCAGACAGCCACATAGTGTCGGCCCAGATCCGGTGTGGTGAACAATTGAGTCCTACTGAAGAGATGAGTCCGAGCTTAGGACCCAAGCAATCTCATTGGTTCAAAGCACGTTTTATGGGTAATCGCTTTAGTGCCTGGTTACAAATCATACAAATCACTTTATTATAGAGGACATTTGTACTACGTTATAATGAGTCATTAATGTATTTTAACTTATATATTTCATAAACTAGTATTTAACCGAAGCTATAGATTGTGAAATTAAACATTTCTCGTTGTTAGTGTGTTTTTTTAAATAAATAAGCAACATATTTGAGCTTCAAACAACTACATTCTCGACTGAGGAACTCTTAAAACTACATTTCGTGACACAATAACAGCAGTATTTTTAAATTTCACGGTCTTTCTCCTCTGCTATTGACACAACTTGAGATTTTAAATATTAGCTATAGAATATATACAATTTACATATACAATATACAATTTAATTTAATCTTACCTTGCATATAGCATTTAGCATTCTACATAAAGCTACCACATAGTAACACTAAAACAGCTCACGTTAGCTACAAGTTGTCACGAGAACAGATTACGTCAGGCATACTACTGGCATACTAATGGGGTCCTAAGCTCGGACTCATCTCTTCAATAGGACTCATTTGTTCACCACACCGGCCCACATCTGGTATGGTAATCCACATGTACCAGATGTGGGCCGGATCTGGGCCAAAACTATGTTGCTGTCTGGGATAGCAGTTGCTAAAATGTAGACTGGTTCTGTACAGAGATTCCATGTGTTAGTTGTGTCATGTGCATTTTGAGTTCAAATGATTTACAGTTGCTATGCATGGAAGCATGACCTCCATTGTTTTCACTTTTTTTCCGTAGTTTTAAGTATTGTCACTTTTAAAACTGAGCAAATTAAATGTAATTTTATTAAGCAAAATGTTCATGTGTTAGATCATAAGTTAATTTACAGTTAAAAGGTGTTTTAATGTTAATTCACTTTCCTTCCATCAAGGGCGTATATTAAATGCTGGACAATTGAAATGTCATTTTATTAGGCAATTATTTGTATGTGTTACGACCCTTCTTTGGCTCACAACTGTCTAGGAATTTTTAGAAGGGGAACATTAAGCCAATTCAGACACCTATCACCACTGAGCACCGAATGAAATGAGAAACAAGAGAGACATGACAAAATCAAGTAAATTTAATAAAAGATAAAGTAATATTTCACATATGAACAAATCAAAACGGAAGAGCAAAAGGGAAAACCGGATTGTGCCAAACAAACACAAATAACAATCAAAAAGGAACTAACTAAAGCATTTATATCTAATCCAAAAAAAAAAAAAAAAAAAGAAAAGATCAAAGAAAAAGTCTTCAACATCCGTGACGTCGTAATTAAACTACTCTATCAAAACAAAAATACAGAGGGTGGTACAAATCCCTAACCTAGTGTATATAGACAAAAATCCAACTAACTGTGTAAATGTATGTCACATGACGGCCTTACCTTTCCCCTCTCCTCCTTCCAGCTTTGAAGAGCTGTTTAAATCTTTCAGAGCTCACAAATAAGAAGTTTTTGGGGCAATCATAAACAAGGCACGATTAACATGACACACTAAACACTTAAAGGAGAACTTGGTAACTTTTTTAACTTAATAAAACTGTCTAGAAATCATTTGGATGGTTAAACAACCTGTTCTGGTGATATTGGTGACTTTCCCCGCTCCCCCCAGCGTTCCCAGGCGGAAAACCAACCTTGCAACTTGCAACACTACCGTCCCGGCAAGTTAGAAATTGGAAGTCTCGTGAGAAGCGAGAACTAGAACGAGAACGAGCGCGAAACACAAATTGCTTTACGGCAATTCGACATAAACACACACGCATGTATGATGTATTACCAGATTACCCACCTCGGTAGACATAGCTCCACGCGATACAGTTGGCTTGCTCCGATCAAAACAAACGTACATGAGAAGCGGTAGAGAGGGGGAGGAGGCCGCCGCAAATGAGTTTTTACGACCTTGTTGTGAAATATACGCCCCCCCACAGCTGTAGGGGGAGCTCGTGGGGAAAACATGCGACAACAAAAGGGAAAATCAGTGAAGAAGTGACTAGAGTTCGCTAGAATTACCGAGTTCTCCTTTAACAAAACTAAATCAAGCAAAGAGAAACAGAACACATCACAAGACAGGACCTAAACAAAAAGTCTTATGTTCCTTAAGTTGGGCTTCTCCAGGTGTCAAGCATCAGGATGATGAGGATCCCGCCTCACAAAGCACACCCACTCAACTCATTATGAATGACTGACAGGCAAAACAGCCAATCAGCGACGGCCAGAGAAAGTGAAAGTAAGAGAGACAAAAGAGACCAAAAAGAGAAACACTAAACACACCCAAAAAACTGTTTTAACTGAAAGCAACTCGCATTAAGATATCTTAAAATATGCCAGTGCCATTGTTTTGTCTCAAGATTCACACCATGTTTTTCTTTTTTCTACTCTTTTTTTTTTTTCACAAACATTCATGTTTTGACCTTTTGTCATATGAAGAGTACAAAGAAACACTGGCTGTTGAAGCTCTGGATTTTAAAACACGTTTTGTCCTTTACATGTGTCTATTTGTAAGGGAAATAGTTGACAATAAAGTCCTTTATGTGGAAAAAATATGTTTTTATTTGTTGGGTTGAACTTGTTAGGAGAAAGAGCCACAAGTTAAATGTACTTTAATTTTAGTACAAGCTAATTAAAAAAAAGTAAGTTCACCTTACGTTTATTATGATATTTCAACTAAATGTTGTAAGTCTCCGGGTTAGTTGGGTCAATTATCTCAACAAAACTTAAAATTGAAATATTAAGTAAATTCAACTTAACTGAGTCAAAGCAAAGATATAACTCAAAAAGTTAAGTTGAGCGAACAATCAAAGGTTGCAGTATATGTGGTTTGAGATTGTAAATGGCAAATGGGTCAGATAATATCTACAGCATCTCAAAAGCCTCATTTTCTATCTGAGACAGACACGACTTGAGTTTGACAGAAAGGCCCTTTATGCCTCACACACACACACACACACAAAAGTTTTTACATTCGTTTAACTATGTTATGGGTCTGTCTTGGTTTTTGCTTTAGTCTGTGGCAAGGTGGCATGAAATTGTTTCTGCACCGCATGAAATTCATTTTTACCCTGACTTGACGGCAGAACTACGGTATGTGTCCTGTCGTGGCTTTGCTTTGGGTATTTTTAGGCATGTTGTACTATGTGGGATACCAGTGTAATTGGTCGACTGGAATAGTTTTATTTGGAGAGCTGTCACACTACTCATATACTCCGCACACTTTGTGTCTTTATCATTTCTTTATCTGTCTGTCTTTCTTAGACATTTCCGCCTCCTTTTTCTCATTACGACCCATCAGATCATCAGCAAATAGGCAGATATTCACTTTCCCCCTCTTCACTCCATGCATATCTGCTGTGTTTAATAACTACATTTTTACATTTTGTGATGGAAATGTGAATGGTGCTTGTTTGTGCAAAACTTGCTGGCTCAAGTCAGAGTCCGTCACCCTCGAGTCTGTTATATTCTGGTCTCTAAATATGGCTCAGGTCCCTCCTTCAATGTAAGTCCCCCTGTGGTGAAAATCAAGTTTTTAATGTTGTTTAAATGTCTCTGTGGTGTTTTTAATATGCTTTAAGACAAAGTATGTGTATATTCATAAGTCGACACCATTGCTGAGTATTTCCTCCTTAAAACTGCAGTGAACCAAAGACAGTCTCAAACACACGCTTTGAAATCGCTGGTGTTTCTGACGTCACAAACTACCTTGTAACCAATCAGATCAACGTGTGATCGTCAACCATTCAAGCTATTTTAAGGCATGAATATTTTTTTCTAAGGAAAAAAAAAACTTTTAAATATGTAATTTTGGTGATCAAATATGAGTTTTAAGGGATAAATGGAATTATTTAATATAAATTCACAGTTGTTAGGGATATGTTTAGTTCTGTTTAGTTTCACTGTGTTTGGTTTCGATGTCAGTCAGTAATTTGTTCCGGTTTTCCTGAATTGATTGTTGAGTTTATTAAATACTACTTCCTTGAATCTCTTTGTGCCGTGTGTGTTGTTAAGCCACACCGAATCGTTACAACAGTCTATTTAAATATATTAATTATAGCCTCACTTTTATTTAAAAATAGGCCTGTACATTATTCATAAAATTGGTTCAACTTTCAGATATATCTCTTTGACTGGGATTGTTATTTGATTTGTCATTATTCAAATGCAGGGTGAATTCAGGTTGATTGGGACACTACTGTATTTCCCAGCCATCTCAATGGGGAAAAGTGTTCAAATCA
>NW_028117913.1:0-2500 GCF_965113295.1 Leuciscus leuciscus
CTGGATTCTCCCAGAATGGCCTCCCAGGCCTGGATCCGGGTGGCTACAGGCTGGAGAGCCACGAGCGGTGGGTCACCGCAGTGGGGCAGGGAGCAACGCTCGCTAATTCCGAAGCTGTTCACCGCAGGACCAAACAGGTCCAAAGGGCTCTTGGGAGTCGAGGAAGTTGCGCTGCATTACTACTAAAAAGCAGAGGGGTCAGGTCAGACTCCATGGACTCCATTATGTATTTTGTATTACATTGGTTATGTTGTGTGTGTTAAACAAGTGCAGTGCTGTGGAAAAGAATTACCCCCTGGGGACAATAAAGTTTATCTATCAATGGAGTGGAGGAGTTTTGCCTTGAAGCCCTGGAGGACCGCCATCGTATTAAGAGCAGATCCGGCTTGACCAGTTATTGGACAATAACTATAATGATAATTATAAAAATAACATAATGATAACTATATTACATCCACACCAGTGAACAATAACTATATTAGTGTCCTATCAGTGAGCGATAACTGTAATAACTATAATGATAACTATATTGACATCCACACCAGTGAATACAATTCTATAGAGATACTGTAACTATAAAACCACACCAGTGTTCTGTTTACTCTAATCATGCTCATCCTGAAAAACATCATCTGATCTCTTCACAGCAGGATTCATTCTGACTGGCTTTAAATGTTTTTATCGTTCATCAGCTGTAAAATAAATCACTCTGAAAGTGACATCGTTCCTCTGTGTCCTTGCAGTTGTGGTGTTTCGCTATTAGAGTTAGAGCGATTATTAAAACTTTATTGTTATAGTTATTGTTCTTGGAGTGAACAGGCCTGTAAATAGAGCATTGAAACATCAAGAAGAAAAAAAAAAGAAAAAGATTTGCCTACGATAACCCCAAGTCCTGTGTGTGTGGTTTGGCATTTCGTGGAACCAATTAAATAGTGTTTATTTCTGTTGATAGTACTAATAAAACCATTTTTTACCCACCAGCACTAACCCATGCCAATTAAATTTCAGTGATTAAATGTTTGCTTTGTCATGTCTGTTGTAGATCAGCTTACGGTCTGAAACCTTCATACAAGGTACGTCCCGATTCACGTACTTATGCACTATTCTATGCTGGTTTGTAGTATAAATAGTGGGATTAGTGTGTTCAGACTGAAAATCCCAACAAGAAAAGGTGCACTTCAAATACCCGGATAATGCACTTAATTAACCGGGAAAAAGAAGTGTGCTCGACTGTCAGTTTTAATTACATAGTCAAAGGGGTAGTGCTATCAGACTCTGATGCTGGATGAGGAAATAACCGAATGACCCTCATACACTCGAGATGGTTGAGTACACAGCATTCAGTGCATAGTCTAAGTACGTAGTGTATAGTATGTTACTTGTGACACAAACACAGAGACGTCACTGACAGAGAATGTAACAGAGCTGCTGCTCTCTAGTGGCCACACTCGTGTACTGCACAAACACAGCTGATCTCAGGAAGTGTATTGTGATGTGTTGAGGAGAACTGGAGTCCTTCAATCTGGCAAGTTCGGGACACTTTTATCTAATCTTGTTCTCTCTCTCCCACAGAGAACAGCATGATCTTGTACATGGAGACGTGTCTCATGTGCCGTAAGTCCCTTCGATCACAGGTTTGATGACTCCTGACCTTTGACCTCTCACCACCATCCAAGCTCAACACCTGATGAAACACTCGACTGAGACGGGTTTGTGAAAATGTCTTTAATGTTTTAATCGTATACAACAAAGCAAGAAAATGAAATATTCAGGATGGAATTGTAACAGGCGGTGTTTATGCAGAATTCAGAGCTGGAAAGTTTATAAAATGAAGATTAATGCAATAAAAAATGAAATGTGTAAATACTCAGTAGGTTGAGTCTGAACGTGTTCATGCGCGGCTAACAGGGAACGTCCTCAGACCTGTAACTAACGTTCTCTCAAGGTTATGAACAAACGTTCTTCCTGTAACATTATTAGAATGTGCGTTCAAAGTTATCTGGTCTTTAATAACGTTCTCGAAACATCAGAACAAAAACATTATGTACAGTACAGGCCAAACGTTTGGACACATTACTATGTTTAATGCTTTTGAAAGAAGTTTCTTCTGCTCATCAAGCCTGCATTTATTTGATCAAAAAATACAGATTTTTAAAAAAATATTGTGATATAGTAAAAAAAAAAAAAAAAGAAGCAAATGTTTTAAAAATAGAAATCTTTTGTAACAGCAATACACACTACTGGTCAGTCATTTCTTTTCTTTCTTTTTTTGAAATAAATCAATACTTTTATTCAGCAAGGATGTGTTAAATTGATAAAAAGTGATAGTAAAGAAGATTTATATTATTAGAAAATATTTTTTTATTTTGAATAAATGCAGTTCTTTTTAACCTTTTATTCATCAAATATATTAGGCAGCAGAACTGTGTCCAACACTCATAATAAATCATCATATTAGAATGATTTCTAAAGGATCATGTGATAGACTGGAGTAATGATG
>NW_028117913.1:10000-19930 GCF_965113295.1 Leuciscus leuciscus
TCACAAGTTAAATGTCACCATACACTGCCATTCAAGTCCAATTGTTGATATCAGGAATTTATTTCTTACTATAAAATCATCATCAACATTCACAATCCATTTTCTGATATCAAGAATTAGCCTTTAAACGAGTGCGAACTGAAGTGTTGAAATCAATAGTTGATTTCCTGGGACTGAATTAAAGTGTTGCCACGCGTGCACGAGCACAGACACTACGCGACGGACGCGCGCTTTACCTGCAAATGCGCTGAGAGTGAAACTAGCGCTTAATCATGCGTTTATTACTTTTATCGGACGTTTTCATCACAGGAGACATTTAGACAAGCACATATGAATAACAGACACACTGAGGCATACTCACAGCGAACAGAATGTTAAACACGATCAGGAAACATTTACACAACTGCGCGCACCCGTCCATCACGAGCCGATGTAAATCACTGCAAGACAAATATTATATTTAATGACCCCAACACGAACACTGCAATGGATCGCGTCTTACTGGACTATCCAAATAATAAAAAACAATTAGAAACTTTTTTTTTTTTTTTTTCTTAAAAAATAAATTGTGATTATTTCTATGCAGAGCACTTTGAATGCCCATAGTTTATGTAATGTGCTATATATGAATACACTTGCCTGTATATAAGAGCTGTGGTTCGTCAGGTTAACTCCGGATAGATGCTGGTGTGTTCACTGCTCCCTTGACACTGTGGTCTGTGGTCTGTGGTCGACCATAGACTGTAAAAGTGGTCGATATGCTTCTGCCCACGTGTTCCTGCGTCAGTCAGAGCGCGCGCGCTCATTGGCCCCCGCGCGAGTGACGTCAGCGGAAAAGAAGAGAGTTTCTGTGCTGGGGAATCGAAACCATAACTCACAGGTTTCTTATAAAAAGAAGGAGTGATATCGGTATTTGTTGCAGAGAAACGCAATTCACGCATGCGCGTTGTAAAACATTATTATAAATGATGTCCGTGCTTATGGGGTACATTAGAAGAGAGCAGATTATATATCAGAAATGTTCTCATTTATCTCCTGATTTCATATTAAGCTTGTAGTTGAACTCACTGGTATGACCTACTTTAAATGGATTAGACTACTTCATTTAGTCAGCATACCAGGACTGACAACATGTGGTTTGATACCTTGCAGCAGCCATTTTGTAAAAATGAATTTTTCATGAAAAGGGTCACTGGTGTCAACACCAGTACCACCAGTGAAGATCAGTAACACCAGTGAAGATCAGTAACACCAGTGAAGACCAGTAACACCAGTGAACACCAGTACCACCAGTGAAGATCAGTAACACCAGTGAAGATCAGTAACACCAGTGAAGATCAGTAACACCAGTGAACACCAGTACCACCAGTGAAGATCAGTAACACCAGTGAAGATCAGTAACACCAGTGAACACCAGTAACACCAGTGAAGATCAGTAACACCAGTGAAGATCAGTAACACCAGTGAAGATCAGTAACACCAGTGAAGACCAGTAACACCAGTGAACACCAGTAACACCAGTGAAGATCAGTAACACCAGTGAAGATCAGTAACACCAGTGAAGATCAGTACCACCAGTGAAGATCAGTAACACCAGTGAAGATCAGTAACACCAGTAAAGATCAGTAACACCAGTGAAGATCAGTAACACCAGTGAAGATCAGTACCACCAGTGAAGACCAGTACCACCAGTGACTGATTAACTTTACTCAAAGCTATTCATTTAGTTATTTGCATGAAATAGCACTAAAGCCTGTTTTATGCTTCTGCGTCGAATCGACGGCGTACCCCCGCGGACCCCTCTGCGTCGACGCGAACCTCGACGCGACCCCTCCGCCGTAGCTCGACGTGCACCTCCAAAAAATTGTAACTACGCGTCGCGGTGACGCAGACCGCAGGGGCTGTGATTGGTCAGATTATACATCATTTCCGGAGTGTAGCTTTTCCGGTTTCCCCCTCCCGCTTTAAAGCCTCAAGTGTTCACAAGATGTTGTATGAGACTGAACATTTGCACCCTCATACTGATAATTATAATACACTTATAAAGACAGTAAATAAAGAATTAGTAAAACTAAAAATATGGATGGATATTAATAAATTATCTTTGAATTTAAATAAAACGAAGGTAATGATGTTTGGTAATTATAAAGAAAACGCAGAAATATTATTAAGTATTGATGGTGTTGCATTAGAAATAGTAGGGATACTCCACTTTAAAGTGAAAATTCTGTCATCATATACTCACCCTCATGTTGTTTCAAACCTGTATGAATTTCTTTCTTCTGCTGAACAGAAAGGAAGATATTTAGAAGAATGTCAGTAACCAGACAGTGTTTGGGTCCCATTGACTTCCATAGTAGGAAAAAATATAATATGGAAGTCAATGAGACCCAGAAACTGCCTGGTTACTGACATTCTTCTAAATATCTTCCTTTCTGTTCAGCAGAAGAAAGAAATTCATACAGGTTTGAAACAACATGAGGGTGAGAATATGATGACAGAATTTTCATTTTAAAGTGGAGTATCCCTTTAAGCTGGAAACCACACATCAGATACATACAAGGTAAAGTATCTAAAAGTATTTCTATAATTAATAAAGTGAAATGTCTTGGAATATAATATACTCATTGTATAGAAATGTGTGGCAATAATTATAAAAGTTCACTACATACCCTCTAAACATTTTTATACTGCTCAATTCTTGTATAAAGCCCACAAAAATATATGCATATGTATATGGGTGATAAACTGTTTTTTTTTATTTATTTTTATTGTGTTATACACTACTGGTCAAAAGTTTTAGATCGGTAAGATTTTTAATGTTTTTAAAAGAAGTCTCTTCTGCTCACCAAGGCTGTGTTTAGTATATAAAAAACAATAAAACAAAACATATTTTATGACAATTTAAAATGACTGTTTTCTATTTTAATATATTTTAAAGTGTAATTTATTCCTGTGATCAAAGCTGAATTTTCAGCATCATTACTCCAGTCTTCAGTGTCACATGATCCTTCAGAAATCACTCTAATATGATGATTTGATGCTCAAGAAACATTTATGATTATTATCAATGTTGAAAACAGTTATTTACATTTCTATTTCATGATGCTATGATGAATAGAAAGTTTAAAAGAACAGCATTTATCTGAAACTGAAAGCTTTTGAAACATTAAACACTACCCTTCAAAAGTTTGGGGACAATAAGAATTTTAATTTTATTTAGGGGGGAAAGAAATAAATTAAATCAATACTTTTATTCATGAAGGATGAGTTAAACTGATCAAAAGTTACAGTAAAGACATTTATAATGTTAGAAAATATAGGAAAGAGATTCGCGAACCACACCACCCCCCTAGCGTTCTGGCGGTGAAATGCACCGCGATGCAACGCAACCCGACGCAGAACCATAAAACAGTCACGACGCCGTTGGAGTGACGGCGTAGCTACGCCGTGGAGTTGACGCAGAAGCATAATGAGGCCTTAAGAAGTCATGATTCTAGCTCTTCTTCATCACAGTAAATCCTCCTGTGGTCAGGTACAGTTAAACTGGGAAGCAGTGCCTTCACACACAGCATAGAGATGCGGATCCTGCTTATCTGTTACATTATTATTATTATTCTGTAACTCTGATTACATCTGCAGACAAAATTGAGAAATAATATTTCATAAAAATCTTTTAATATTGCCAAAGAATTAAAGAGGCACCAGTGACAGAAAATGGTACATGCGGTCTTTAAATAAATTCACAAAAAATAAAAATAATAATCAAGCTGTCATTTATGTGTACTCATAAAGTCAAAGGGTGATCTAATAATGTGCTCTAAGTTTAAATGTTAGAAAAAGAAAAACATTTTAAGACATCTTGCCATACCATAAGTGGACGTTTGTGTAGAGTGAGCCAACACCAGGACAGAGAAGTGAGTCAATCCGGATCAGTGATGACAGAAGTGAGTCAATCCGGATCAGTGATGACAGCACAGCGTATAATAATGCAATAATAACACTAATGTCCAGTCTTCAGGACTAATGCCAGTCTTCAGGACTAATGTCCAGTCTTCAGGACTAATGTCCAGTCTTCAGGACTAATGCCAGTCTTCAGGACTACTGTCCAGTCTTCAGGACTAATGTCCAGTCTTCAGGACTAATGTCCAGTCTTCAGGACTTGTCCAGTCTTCAGGACTAATGTCCAGTCTTCAGGACTAATGCCAGTCTTCAGGACTAATGTCCAGTCTTCAGGACTAATGTCCAGTCTTCAGGACTAATGTCCAGTCTTCAGGACTAATGTCCAGTCTTCAGGACTAATGCCAGTCTTCAGGACTAATGTCAGTCTTCAGGACTAATGTCCAGTCTTCAGGACTAATGCCAGTCTTCAGGACTAATGTCCAGTCTTCAGGACTAATGTCCAGTCTTCAGGACTAATGTCCAGTCTTCAGGACTAATGCCAGTCTTCAGGACTAATGTCCAGTCTTCAGGACTAATGTCCAGTCTTCAGGACTAATGTCCAGTCTTCAGGACTAATGTCCACTCTTCAGGACTAATGCCCAGTCTTCAGGACTACTGTCAGTTTTCAGGACTAATGCCAGTCTTCAGGACTAATGTCCAGTCTTCAGGACTAATGCCCAGTCTTCAGGACTACTGTCAGTTTTCACGACTAATGCCAGTCTTCAGGACTAATGTCCAGTCTTCAGGACTAATGCCCAGTCTTCAGGACTACTGTCCAGTCTTCAGGACTAATGTCCAGTCTTCAGGACTAATGCCAGTCTTCAGGACTAATGTCCAGTCTTCAGGACTAATGTCCAGTCTTCAGGACTAATGCCAGTCTTCAGGACTAATGTCCAGTCTTCAGGACTAATGTCCAATCTTCAGGACTAATGTCCAGTCTTCAGGACTAATGTCCAGTCTTCAGGACTAATGTCCAGTCTTCAGGACTAATGCCAGTCTTCAGGACTAATGTCAGTCTTCAGGACTAATGTCCAGTCTTCAGGACTAATGCCAGTCTTCAGGACTAATGTCCAGTCTTCAGGACTAATGTCCAGTCTTCAGGACTAATGTCCAGTCTTCAGGACTAATGTTCAGTCTTCAGGACTAATGTCCAGTCTTCAGGACTAATGTCCAGTCTTCAGGACTAATGTCCACTCTTCAGGACTAATGCCCAGTCTTCAGGACTACTGTCAGTTTTCAGGACTAATGCCAGTCTTCAGGACTAATGTCCAGTCTTCAGGACTAACGCCCAGTCTTCAGGACTACTGTCAGTTTTCAGGACTAATGCCAGTCTTCAGGACTAATGTCCAGACACATGTTGAGTGAGATAAAAAGTGTCTAGAAGTGCAAAAAGTTCTTTGGCATTATTGTCTGTACTATTATCTAAGTGGATGTTAAAATCCCCTGTAATAATAAACAAGTTAAAATCAACTGATATAACAGAGAGTAGTTCAGCAAAATCATCAATAAACTTTGCAGAGTATCGTGGAGGTTTATACATAGTTAAAAACAGAATTTTGGGAGTACCCTTCAATGTAAAACAGAGGTATTCAAAAGAAATACAATCACCTAATGCATTTTCTTTACACTGAAATGTGTATTTGAATAAGGAATAATGCAAACGCTTCCTCGTGTCGAAATCCTGCAGTAAGAAAGCAGACACTATGCAGGATCTTTCAGACTGCTAATCATGCGAAGGTCGGATCCGAAAGTGAAACCGAGAGGACTCTTTGGCGGACATTTGAATATCAGAAGCACTGATGCAAAGAGCGAACCGTGGTCTCATTTACTATCCAACTCAAATGTGGACTTCCTTTGTATCTCTGAAACGTGGTTGCAACAATCATCATCTTAGTGTATTTATCATGCCTGGTATCAATGCTTTAGACGGGATAGACCCTCGGGAAGGAGTGTTAATGTGTCAAAGATAGCATTAAGTGTGAACTTCTCATGTTTAACTCTCTTAATGATTTACAATTTGTGGGGGCAAAAGGCAATATCAAGCTAATTTGGAAAAACAGAAATACTCTTTTACGGAAGGAACCGTTCAGGGAAAGCAACTTGAAGATGATTATGCTTTTAATCGTTTTTTTATTTATTAATTCAGTTAAAGAATTAGGGGGGAAATTTCCGAGAAGGGAAATATATATTAGTATATATCTTTGGTTTATCATTCTACTGAAACAGCTACTTTACACTTAATAGAGCAAATACAATCTAAAGTTGACGAAGGAGGATTTGTTGGTGCTATATTTTTAGATTTGCGTAAAGCCTTTGATAGAGTTAATCATGCCGTTCTCCTTTCTAAACTGTCTACAGTTCAGTTTTCATCTGAAGCTTTAGCATGGGTATCCTCATATTTATCAAATAGAGAACAATGTGTAAAAATTAAAGGGGTTAAGTCCTGTAATTTACATTATAAAACAGGTGTACCCCAAGGGTCAGTGTTAGGTCCCTTATTATTTAGTCTGTGTATTGATGATCTCCCGCTACAGTGTGAAGGGATTCAAGTGCAGATGTGTGCGTTACACATGCGAGACTGCAGAGTTAGCAGATGAGAAGCTAAAAGCTGCTACGGAAAGGGGAAAAGATAAAGATGTATTTTTTACATATTTGTTAAAACTGTCATTATGTCCTGACAGTAGAATATGAGACAGATAATCTGTGAAAAAATCAAGCTCCCCAGGCTCCTCCCAGTGGTCCTATAGAGACAGAGCGTATTTAGGCCACGCCCACACCCAGGGGGAAAACAAACCAACTGTCTCCATTGACTTTGCATTGCGAGAGGCTGCCTCCTTGTCATTTCTTGCTTCTAACAAAAGACAGAAAAATGCCTAAAAACTGCTGTGTGACAAGGTGTCCAGCAAAGAAGCTAAAAAACCCAGAAATAAGTTTTTATTAGCTCTCGACCCCAAAAAACGAGTGTTTAGGACATAAAAGTGGATACAGGCAGTTGAGACAGAGCGTCACGTGTCTCATTACTCTGAGAACTAACGTACGCCACTGGAGGAGACCGTAATCGGCAACACAGGATAGTTTATCTTACAGAAATATAATATATAAAACTGACATTTGGATATTTGGCTCACCAGTGACCAAATGTTTAACTTACTACACACGTGGTGTATTTTAGTGCATACTGAGTGTCAGGATCCCTCAATTTACCCATTCGTTCCAGCCTGTGTCCACTTTTATGTCCTCAAACGCTCGTTTTTTGGGGTCGACAGCTTATGAAAACTTATTTCTGGGTGTCTTAGCTTGTTTGCTGTACACCTTGTCACATAGCAGCTTTTAGCCATTATTCTGTCTTTTCTTAGAAGCAAGAAATGACAAGGAGGCAACCTCTCACAATGCAAAGTCAATGGAGACAGTTGCTTTGTTTTTCCCCTTGGTGGGCGTGGTCTTCAGATTATGACGCGTTGCGCTCTGTCTCTATTGCCATTTGCAGAAATACACCGCTCCCGGTAAGAAACAACCAATCAGAGCCAGGAGGAGTGTCTTAGCAGTGTCAATCATGCTTGTGTACGCGCTGATCACCCCCCTCTCTCGCACAGCGCGTACCGTCGTTCAAAATCAAGATAGCCGGTGTGCCGCAGCTGTGCTAATGGCGGACAAACAACCAAAACTGCCAATTTCTCGAGTGGCACCTGCTCATGCAACAAAGACAGGTAAACGGAAAAAGACCGATGACGATAAACAAGCCCGTCGGAGCCCAATGACTCAGTGTCAAAACTCTAGCCGCATAACATACAGATAAAATGTCACGCACTGTGCAAAGCAACAATAGAAACCTGCTAATTCACTGGCTTGTCATGTTACTGAAATAATGTACTAGCAAACCTTATTTAGCATTACACATCGCTAGAATAATTACTTAGATACTGTAACGTTACCATTATTATCTTGCTAGCTATTTATAACTTATAGAAAGAGTGCAACGTTATGAAGTTACATTACATGTATTGCAAAATACGTAATGATTTGAGGACCAAGTTTGTAGTCAAAGTATGGGCAGGCCATAGTCAATGTAAATCATATTGTTGATGTTTCGTCCGTACCAGTGAATGTGCGATAACTGTTTATCCGCCGTCATCACATCAGTGTCTCTGCATGTACTAGCATGTTTTCAGGCTAAGTCAACGTTTTCTAAAAGCTCTGCAGCTTTAAACTTTACCAATGCTAGCTTGATAGTGAGTACTAAAAAACATCTTATTTGTTTATATTCATAATGATAAAGTTAGATTTTTGTATTACATGTGATTCTGACATGATGTCACTGCATGCACTGCGCTCCTCTCCGCTCGTCTCAGGTAAATAATGCGTCTTCCAGCTCAGCCGTCGGAGTCGCGCGTTCATGTGTTTTGGGGGCGTGGTTTTGGAAGGAGCCCAGAAGGGAGGGGGTGGAGTGAATGGAAATAATGAGCTGTCTTTAAAACAGTCGTGAGAGGTCTACAGACACTCGATTTTTATACTTTCTTTTTCAGAGTACTTACATTTAAATTATGTATTGATGTATAAATAAAGTGTAAACAAATTTGGAAAAGAAGTTTTTTAGACAATTCCTACCTACCCAACCTTTAAACTCCTGGGAAAGAGTTAGCTAGAATATTCTTCCTGACATTAACACACACTCTTTATTCCTGCATGTGTTGCACACACAGAAGAGACAGTGTTTTCTGCTGGCACATGCTTTATTTCTGTCACATTCTGCCAAATACAACAAACACAACAAGAGATGTAGTCTGACAGTGTGTTGAAATGACTGTCAGTGTGACTCTCCATCGCCCCCTAGTGTCAGCCGCCAGTGAGCGCAGGGGTAAGTGACGTCAGCATACTTAATAAATCATAACTAATAATCATAACTAAAACAATACATACATAATAAGAGTACTTGAATCTGTACGACTACACCCTCCCCCACTAAAAAAGGGTAACACGTTCTATGAAGCCTGCATTTATAATGCATCATAAGGGTATTCATAATGCATTAATATACATCCATAACGCCTTATACACAACCTTATACTGTGCTGTATCATCTCAATATCACACACACACACACACACACACACTAAATGAGGCGAGGGTGTCGAGTTACATTCAAGATATTTTAAGGCATGAAGAAATTATTTTCACAGTTAAATTTTTTTAAATATGTCAGTTTGGTGATCAAAGATGAGTTTTAAGGGATAAGATGATTGACTACAGGAGGACTTTAATAGTTATACCCACAAATAGGTAATTATTTTTACTGTAGTTGTGATTATTCATGAGATGATACAACCCATTATAAGTTTGTTTATAAGGCATTACAATACCCTTATGATGCATTATAAATACAGGCTTCATACAAAGTGTTACCAAGAAATGTTTCCTTGACATTTTCCCACAGCTTCAGAGCAGTTGTTCCCAGGCTGACCTGGTCATTGCTGCGAGACAAAGTGGAAGGTTTTGAGTTGTGCACGAAATCAGTCTGTCGTCCCCTGCTTGCCATGGCTTGTTTTCTCAGAAAAACTGGTCAGTTTTGCAGGTAACTTTTGCACAGACGTGAACTCGTGATTACAGGCGTGATTATTTTTGCTTTGTTTGAAATATCATGTAGCTTCTGAAGGACAGTACTAAATAACAATGTGGCCTTTAATCTCGAATATCTGTACAGGTTCTGCAAGGGGTTCATGAACTCAGGAGACAGAAAGAGTGTGTGGACTCAAGCAGACGTCAAGCTCTCTGTCCGTAGTAGTCGTCGTACGGCTCGCTGATGTTGGTGGTAGTGGGACGTGGGATGCTGTAGTCTTTCTCAGCACAGATCTCCTGAAACATAAAACACACTGCAGATTGTACCATGTGACAGTGACATCATCACCCACCCAGTGCTGCAGGATTATGATTTGACGATGAGAACTCACACTCATGAAGATTCCAGATGACGCCACGACTTGACCTGCAAAA
>NW_028117912.1:0-19890 GCF_965113295.1 Leuciscus leuciscus
AACCATTCTATATTTTAATATATTTTTTATATATACCATAGTCAACCATATTCACAACAAACCTGCGAATACGTTGAAAGATTAAAAGACTACGCGGGTAAAAAAAAATTATATGAATAAATCAGAGAATTAAATATTTTATATCTTATTATAATACTTTTATTGGTTATTTATTGACAAGTTAACCAAAGAAACAATCTACAAATTGATACATATATTGGGAAGGGAGAGAGGAACCAATACATTAATCAAATAATCCAAAAAAAGAGAAAAAAAAAAAGAAAAGAAAGGAGAGAATCAATAGATTGAACATTGGAAAAAAGTCATTAAACGAATAAACCAGAGTATTAAATATATACGTTTATCATAAACATTCTAGATTTTCAATTTAATAAAACACATTTTTAAACAAACCTGTGGCTTTGAAAGATTAAAGCAGAAGTTATAGATATTTACTGGTAAGATAACCAAAGAAATAACTGACTAATTTGACTATTTATATATACTTTATATAAGAGACTGACTATTTAGTCGTCGAGGCAAAATAATCAATAGATTGATTGATAAAAAATAAAAATTTATAATTAGTTGTAGCCTTCACATAATATGAAATGTAATATGATATAACATAGTATAAATATGCCGTTTTCAGTAGTGTTAGAGCACAATTCTTCTTCTTACCCGATGTTGAAAGCCGGGGTCTGGCTGAAGCCGAAGCCTCCGCCGGAGGGGTTTAGCGCAGGCATCGCTGGACTGGCAGCAGGAGTGGCTGGAGCTGCTGCCCCCCCGAAGGCAAACACATTACTGTTGCTCCCCGATGCTCCAAACCCACCAGTGCTGCCGAACTGGAACCCTCCTGCAAACATAACATGGAGCAACCGTTAGAGAGATGCATACAAATAACTAGATTACAGGCAGGCGTTACTAGATGGCATGACTTATTTTTCGATTGTGTCATCAAAAAACATAGGAGCTTTCGCACCGGGTAGTTGTAAGAACTCGCCACCAGGGTGGTTCCCCCGGAAAACTAATGGTTCCCTAAGGAACATTTTCCTGGTTGCATTCGCACTGCCATTAGGAGCTCTGAAGTGATGAGCCACGCTTGTTGTTGGGACTTTTATTTTGACAGCGCTGAGAACGACTGAGCTCATAGTGCTCGCGTTCTCTGTGTTCATTAGTTTGCGATCTGTCTAACACGTTATTAGATAGAACTGTCATACATCGAAAGTAGACCGTAATGAAAAGTTATAAGCGTATGCCGTGTGGTTGATGTCCGGTGTAGCTGAGCAGAAATACATAATCATGTTGCTCTTGGTTCCCTCAAAATTGCGTTGGATTTCCTCCTCAGAGTAAAGGTTGAGAGGCTCATCTATCACTGTTGTCCATGTTCGTAGAGTTAGTACAGAGGGTGCTGGTGTTTCGTGTGCGTTCGGCCAATCAGCAACTGATCAACCAATCGTCACTGGTAGTTCCAATAGACCTTATATAGCCCCGCCCCTTTTCAGCGCTGCACTCGTTGTCTTTTGTCTTCCAGTCTGTATTTTCACTGCAATCTTACGCATTTATGAATGAATGTTTTAAAATCTTCCTGGTCTACTGACATTTAAGACATCTGCTTTAAACATTACTGTTTATCACTCATGATAACTTTCGTTAACTCTGCAATAAGTAAATCCACTTCAAAAGCGAATTACTCTTTGACAGCGATGCCATAGAGATATACAGAGCGACCGCAAAAACAGAAGTTCAAAGACAATATTCTAAAGACAACATGCTTAGACCAACTCTGAAGTAGGAGCTCAATTAGTTCCTAAAAAGAGTTCCTAGAACTAAAATCGTTCCTAGTTCCTGCGGTGCGAACACACCCAAAACCGGGAACTTCCACCAATAGTTTTAGGAACTCTGAAAAGGTTCCTTTGGTGCGAAAGCCCCTAATTTGAACTTGTAAATAATTTCCGATGCTTCTTTTTTCCAACCCATGCAACGAATGTGAACGTTATCAAAGGCTGACATTTGGTGGTACTTAAGCCCTATTCGGACGGGATTAACTTTACAAGGGTGGATGGAGTAATGTCATTTTACCACAGGACGTCTGTAATATTAATATTAATATCTCAGTAAAACTAGCAGAAGTGGGAGAGTAACTCGATTTGCGCATCGCCGTCACTCCTGTCCTCATGTGTGTGTTAAGCTGCTTCCTGAAATATAGAAAACAGTTATGTCCGGTCGAACGATGTATTAACTTCAGATTGGATTGTGTTGGGTAATAGGCACTTAACTAACACTAAAAGATGTTTCGTGCCTCTAACAAGTGCTGTCGATCTTCTTTCTGATCTGAATGGTGTGTGTGAAACACTTGAGTTCTGCCACAGACTCGTCCCAGCGACTAGAACGCAACTGAATGCTTTTTCCAAGCTTCTCCATACTTGAAAAACTACTTTTAAACAGGAAATATTAACGTACATATTTACAGCGGGTCTATTCGCACGGGATTAGTATTACCTGAGGTAATTTTTCCAGACCTTTTTACTGAAGGTAAAAGTAATCTTTACTGACATTGTCCGTGATGATCACTGAGATGCACATTTGGACGGGACTAAAATAACAGAGAAGCTCTGGTAATTATTACTTTACCCCACCTCTCCATGTTAAACTAGTCCCATCCAAATAGGGCTAAAGATGGTCAAGTTACTCACAAAAGTTAGACACACTGGTTTAGAATGAAATGAGATGCTGATGTTAACATGTTTCTCTGACCTTGGCCCGTGGAGGCAGCAGTCGATCCAAACGTAGGTGTAGGATTGGTTTGCTGACCGAATACAGGGCCAGAGTTGGACTTGGCTCCAAACGCAGACGCTGGGGAAGCGCTGGCCGAGAACGAAGGTGCCGATGACCCGAACGCAGGAGCACTGGGTTGAGACGCGTTTTGTCCGAAGATTGGGGCCTGTCCAGTGCCAAAGCCGGATGAAGGAGCGGCAGAACTAAAGACAAACGGGGAGGGGTTGGCAGACGGAGCTGGAGCTGCAAGAGAAATTAGATGTTAGACATTTATACAGGATGACAACCAAAGGGCAGAAGCACTAGGGCTGTCCCGGTGAAAGAATATAAATGTAATTCCATTACAGATTTGCGAAAAATGTTGCGATTTTCTCCTAAATGTCGACAAACAAAAAACACGCAAATATCGCAGTTGTTGGCATGTCAGTATCGTGGTATTACAATATTGCGGTTAACGCGGCAGCCCTAAGAAGCACAATGTGGGATTTTTAGAGGCAAACCAACCGGTTTAGGCTTGTTAAGCGCAAATCAGCATGATAAACAGTCTAATTAGCATTTGTAACTTATTTAACAATCAATACACATTCACGAAAAGCTAAACAAGAAGGACGTAGCCTTATGAAAAAAGAAAACACGCAAATATCACGGTTGCTTGCATTCCTTTGTGGATGGGCTTGTCAGTATCACGGGATTACAATATTGCAGTTATCACGACAGCCCTAAGAAGCACACTATGGGATTGTTGGAGGGAAACTAACCGGCAGAGGCTGGGGTGGAGGACGCAACAGCACCAAAATTGAAAGAAGGGCCAGATGAGTTTGAGCCCGAGCCAAATTGGAAAGGTTGTGCTGGTGCAGGTGCAGCAGAAGGAGCCGCAGGTGCCGGTGTCTGGCTGTCCTGCTGTCCGAACACGAAAGTCTTTGCCATGGTAAGTTCAGAGGAGGAATTCTGGCCGAATACAAAGGTGTTTGCGGGAGCAGGGGTGGGAGCCAGGGAAGAGGTAGTGGGAGTGATGAAAAGGCTGGGGGTGGAGCTGGATGAAGCTGGGGTGCTCGAGGAGTTGGCCATGAAGCCAAAATTGGGCGTTGGAGCAGATGTGTCTGGAAAGCACATAGTTGGAGAGTCAAATTGTGGTACTACAAGAATAAGGTATAGTGTGCTGCAGGGATGATGTATTTTTGTAGGCCAAAACCCAGAGAAGAGAAGCATTTTAGCACTTCTGTTTCAATCGTCTCAAAGTCAATGTTTTTTTTTTTGTAGGGATGCACCATATCGGTATCAGCCAATATGTAAATTTTTTGTGTTATCTGCCTGATAAGAAAGTTTGGCCGATATATTAAAGCTGATAAATAATGGACTATTTCCTTCACTTCAGATGCACACTGTTCACCATTATGGGTTTTGAATTGCTTGAAATATGATTGGAATCACTTTGAAAAGGATATCGGCTACATCAAATTATGAGAACCTTATAATTGTGTGTTTGGGACGTGGCTTTTAATGGTGAAACACTTGTTTTTGTAATCAGGCTCTCAAAAAATATATAAAAATTTGGATTTTGATTTATCTGCCAATATATCGGTTATCGGCTTTCAAATATAAAGAATTATCGGTTATTGGTATCGGCCAAAATGTTCATATCGGTGCATCCCTAGTTTAAAAACAAAAACTTCTGTTAGTCACAGAACTTATTTTCTGCAATAAACCAAAAGCCAAATGGAAAAATCCCATTGGGTTTTTGTCGAGAGAACCAGGGTGATGCGAATTCACTACAAAAATGTGTCATCACTGAAGCGCTCTATTGCTTTAAGAGAGCATCAAAAGACCATACGGTTTGACTCACCTGTTATACTCTGTCCAAAACCAAATGACGGCTTTGGGGGTTCTGTTGACTCGGCAGTTTTCCCAAAGGTAAGCGTCGGCGTAGGTTTGGGGAAATCTTTTGGAGGGTCTGGCTCGCTGAAAGAGAAGCCCAAGTTTGCCGTTGGTTTCTCAGCTTCCTTGGAAGCACCGAACAAGAACGCACTTGAGGGTGCAGAGGTGTCCTTTTTCTCTTCTGGTTTTCCAAAGGTGAAGGTAGGCGTCACCAGCGTTTGCTCTTTCGTTGCTTGTTCCACAAACTTCGAGGCAGAAGATTCAGCTACTAAAGACTTGCCAAAAACAGGGATGGCGTTCGCTGCCGTTGTTGTTGTCGACGTTGTGGTGGTTGAAGCGGTTTCTGAGAAAGCAGAAGCATTTTCTTTCTCAGCCTTGGACTGGGGCGCAGAGAAACTAAAGGATGAATTTGAGCTTTCTTTCTCATTGGGTTTAGCTCCAAATAAAAATGCAGAGTTTTCAGAGCCAGAAGCTTGAGAGCTGAAAGTGATTCCACTTCCGCCACCAAATTTAAATCCCGTACTAGAATCCTGAGATTTAGTTTTTTCTTCGATTATGTCATCATTCATGGATCTACTAATGTCAAAGGCCCTTGTTAAACTCTCTTTTGTCGCTGTTGATTCTGATGAGGCACTACCAAGTTTGACCCCACCAGAACCTGCATCCGAGAACGAGCCTCCAAATTTGAAGCCCTCTGATTTCGAGGTCGAGTCGGAAGTCCCGATTCCAAATTTAAATCCTCCCGCGGTGGAAGAATCTGAGAAAGAGCCTCCGAACTTTAATCCAGCAGAGGTCGAGTCCGTAGAGCCGGTACCAAACTTAAAACCAGATGAACTTGAGTCTGTACTGTTGGACTGAACGCCAAAAGATGAACTAAAACCTGAAAAACAGCAAGATTTCTGGTCATTAGTCTGCTTCTACAAAACGGTAGCGTCGCAAAATCTGACTTCTGGAAATATGATTGCAAGGCACTTTACCTTTGGACTCTATTTTAGCTCCGGGTTTTGCTGACTGGCAGGCCACACACTTCTGGTCCACTGCCTTATTTTGAACACAGCACACCTCACACTCCCAGCTCCCCTCAGGTTTCTTGAACTTGTCCCCGAATCCCAACAAAGACGCAGCAGATGTTGCAGGTGCAGAGACTGGAGTCGAGACCACAGCGGCTACAGCTCCTGTAAAACACCAGGAAGAGTAAGACGTCAGGGATGCAAATATCAGTTTGATTAGGCGGATATTAAAAGCTAGACTTTTCAGTAGGGTTGGGTATCGTTTGAATTTTAACGATTCCTAATTTCGATTCCAATAAGAAAAAAGAAAAGAAACAAAGAAAAAAAACTTGGATATTCACATTTAGTCTTATAACAAAACATTTAATTGTAGCTGAACATCATGAACAAAAATCAACAGGCTAAAGAACAGTTTTCACAAGGAACGTTTGCCTGTGGTTTAAAAACACCATAGAAAAACAACTAGCCTAATTAAAGACAAGTAAACACTCAGTAATTAAAAAAGAACAAAAAATAGATACAACTGAGCAAAGATACGATTGAAATAAACAGTGTTTTAAGATTCAGGTATTTAGGAACAGAAACTAATCATTTAAAATAAAACCGCATTTTATAAATAAAATATACATTACAAATATAGTTACAAAAGTTATTCAGTCAAGAACGAGTGAATTTTCTCTTATTAGTGTTATTATAGAGACGGCAGCAGGAATATTAGGCTGCTGTCACTTTAAGAGCTGCACGGATCCAATATACTGTTACACACGTGCAGCACTGAAAACAGCAAGTTGTCTCATGCTTGAATGGTTTAAAGTTATATTGAAATGCTCAAAGGAATCGATAAGAGGAATCTAAATATTTATTTTATAACAAGTATCCAATTCCTGACCTCATGTATTCGATTCCAGAATTGGAATCCATTTTTGATTCCCAACCCTATATTTCAGACCAAAAAGAACTCAGACTCTTTAAAGAGAAACTCTTTTCTACCAGATTTCATAGGCGTTAAAGGGGCTGTCCATCTTTTTTGTTGTTGTTGTTGTAGGGTATTAAAATGTTTTAAATCTCAGTAAAACTTTACCTGGTTTAGAGCTCAGACAGGAAACGCATTTGACATCCTGTGCCTTGTTCCGAACCAGGCACACGTCACAATCCCAAGCCCCCTCTGGCTTCTTAAACTTGTCCCCAAATCCTAACAGTCCAGTTGCTGTAGATGGCTTTTCAGTAGGGTTGGGTATCGCTTGAATTTTGATTCCTAATTTTGATTCCAAGAAGAAAAAAGAAAAAAAACTTAGATATCATTCACATTTAGTCTTATAACAAAACATTTAACTTTAGCTGAATATCATGAACAAAAATCAACAGGCTAAAGAACACTTACACAAGGAACGTTTGCCTGTGGTTTAAAAACACCATAGAAAAACAACTAGCCTAATTAAAGACAAGTAAACACTCAGTAATAAAAAATAAATAAAATAATAGATACAACTGAGAAAAGATCCGATTGAAATAGTGTTTTAAGATTCAGGTATTTAGGAACAGAAACGGTAATCAAATTTAAAATAACACCGCATTTTATAAATAAAATATACATTACAAATATAGTTACAAAAGTTATTCAGTCAAGAACGAGTTAATTTTCTCCGTTTGATTAGTGTTATTATAGAGACGGCAGCAGGAATATTAGGCTGCATGGATCCAATATACTGTTACTAGGGGTGTGACGGTTAGTATATAACCGTGAGACCGACGGTTATAGTTGAACACTGTCATTAGAACTCTATAACCACCAAAACCGTGTTATAAAAACATTTTTTATCATAGAGAATGTTTAAATACAATTAAAAACAATTGTGGACAGTCTGTGTTATTAATGGTCTACGTCGTTTCCAACTGTATTTGATTCTTTGCCAAGTACCCCCTGACCGACCGCCAATCATTTGAGATAGAAATAAAATTATGATATAGTGATGTGCCATCATTATGAGATTTATTAAACAAATGAAAAACATTTGCAATAATAAAAGTATTACTGATAACTGATCGTGCAGTTTAATTACCCCTTGACTGGCCCCAAACATGTTTGATAAAAGCAACATATACAGTGTGTATACATGATGTGTACTACATTTTAGCTCAAAAACAACTGTAATAAAAGATAGGATCATAAGATGCGCAATATATCGGGAGACATGGTTTTTGCCACTTAATGAAGTTTTGTTTTGTAAATCGTCAGACATTTTTACCACTTCATTAAGTTTTGCTTTGTAGAAAGCCTTTCTTTAAAGCGAATTTCGTTTTGTACAAATTGTATCTTAATTTTAATAAATGTTTCATCAACCAATTGCATGTATTTAATAAATAAAAAGCAAATATAGCAGACAATATAATAACCGTGACATTGAGGCGCCGGCGCGCCGCGTTCACTTGCATTGCATTGTTAAAAGCCTTTCTTTAAAGCGAATTTCGTTTTGTACAAATTGTATCTTAATTTTAATAAATGTTTCATTAACCAACTGCATGTATTTAATAAATAAAAAGCAAATATAGCAGACAATATAATAACCGTGACATGGAGGCGCCGGCGCGCCGCGTTCACTTGCATTGCATAGTGCACTAGAGCGCATCTCATTGTAAATGAATGAAACTCAGCGTAGGCCTATGCCTCATACATTAGCATTAAATATCTTTGCTGCATCCTTTCTAGAACAGACAACGGCTTTCTTGCGGCTCACATTAGCAGAGCATTGCATCGTCCATAGACCGCAAAACAATCAGTGGATGGCGGGCGGGTGCGGCTTTGAAATTTGGTCCAAAAAACGTTGGTGCGGCTGATGAGTTTTGTGATGTGGTTGCGGATGAAATAATACCCCATCCGCGTATCTCTATCGATAACAACATTGAACACTATACACATTTTTAATTTTTTTTTTATTTAGGCGATCAAGTAGCTAATCAGTGTCTGCTCATTTATTCAAACCAAGTTGTCCTATAACAGACGAATGTCGCACTACTAGATTTCATAGGCGTTAAAGGGGCTGTCCATATTTTTTTCTTTTTGTTGGGTATTAAAATGTTTTAAATCTTAGTAAAACTTTACCTGGTTTAGAAGTCAGACAGGATACGCATTTGACATCCTGTGCCTTGTTCCGAACCAGGCACACGTCACAATCCCAAGCCCCCTCTGGCTTCTTAAACTTGTCCCCAAATCCTAACAGTCCAGTTGCTGTAGATGAAGCGGCAGTCGTTGTGGTCGTAGAGAGAGTGGATGAGGTCTCAGAGAGAGCCGGTAGAGTCAGTCTGGATTTCACTCCAGTCCCGGGTTTGGCTGTCTCACAAGCTACACATTTAATTACTTCCGGTTTGTTATTGACCAAACATGTGTCACATTCCCAGCTACCAGCTGGAGGAGCAAAGAGAGAACTAATGCTTGCAGGAGCTTCTGCGGGTTTACTGTCCGATTTAGAGGCAGAGTCTGTGTTGGGTTGTGGTGCGAAACAAGCAACACACTTTTTGTCCGAGGGCTTGTTTTGCAATAGGCAAGAGTCACAGCTCCATGAACCTGCAGGTGGCCTAAACTTGTCACCAAAACCAGAAAAAGTAGCAGATGATAATGAAGCAGACTGTGAAGGTTTATCAGCAGAGTTCTGAGAGGGGGATGCAAACCCTGGAAAAGAGAAAAGGGTAATTAAATACACTCAAATAGCAAAACGCCATTAAAAACCTTTACTTAAAAGCATATCATACCAGGTCCCTTAAGTATATCCAATACACTGCCCTGTTTTAAGATCTTTGCAGGTTTGAAGGGTCCTTCAAACTCTTTTTCCTCACTGGCCACTGATTTGACTGCGAAACATGCAGGGAAGAAACATCAACACCACCAAAACCTGACTTCAAATAAAAGCACATCTGCTTAGTGAAACAAGCCTTACCTGGGGCTACTGTTGGAACAATTTTCCCATTGGAGTAAGAAGGGCCTGTTTTCAAAGTAGGTGCACTGAAGGTGAATCCAGCCTGCAGGGAAGAATCATCATCATCATCATCATTACAGACGCTTGTTTTGCATGAAACAGTGTAATTTTATAGTATATATTATATATAAATATATTTACTCGTTTTTCATTAAAGTATTTTACAACAATGTGTAACATTTTAACAGATTTAGTGCTACACTTATGAACTTTTATTTGTTCTGCATCTCCACAAAAAAAAAAAAAATCTCACTAAATGTTTAATAAAAAATAAAAAAAACATTCCACTAATCTAGTTTATAATAGTATTTTGTCAGATTATGATCACACTTTTTTCATTTGTTGTAGAGATGCACCGATTGATCGGCTGGTGACCGGAATTGGCCGATTTTCACGTCATCGGTCGCGTGAGCAGCAGTGTAGCGCGGGTTTTGGCGCGAGTCTATTTTTGCAGCGCTGCTCACGCTCAATTAATGTGAAAGCACACTTTTGATGGACAAACTAAAAATTAATTAACACAAAAAGTGCTCAAAATGCACAGAATAAGTATGTCTAGTGTGTTTTAACAAGAACTGGAGTATGTCAGAAAAGAAAACGAAGACTCAATATTTGTAGAAGATTTACCCATTTAAACTTGTTTTCATTATTCAGTTTTGGTTGCAAGTATGGTTATGATTATAAAAAATAAAGTAAACTAGCCATAAAATATAGAAATATCTTTATACTGCATATATATATATATAAAATTATAATTGCCATTACCTGTTTTCATACAGAAGTTTAGTTTGCTAAATATATTTTTTTTAAAAATGTGGATATTGGATATGAAAAGGAAATGGTTCTTCCATAACACTGCACTTTAGATGTGTGTGAATTTCCCACACCAGGAGTTCTTAATTATAGCGATTATCTGTTAAAAAAATATCTATGTTCTATGCTAAATGTAAAATGTTCAAAAAAAGAAAAGATAGAAAATAAATATTTGTGTGTGCTGTAAAGTGGTTAGAAAAAATGAAATCGGAATCGGCTAAAATCGGTATCGGCAGGTCAAACTCAATGAAAAACCGGAAATCGGCCTAGAAAATTGTAATCGGTGCATTTCTAATTTGTTGTTTTTCTTTATAATGAGGTTTAACAGACAAAAGAGCAATTATAAAGTTCAACACACAGACGTATAGAAATTTTACATTGATTTAAAAACAAAAAAACAAAACTGTGCTGATATCGGATTGGTATCGGCTGATACAAAATTTTTGGTATCGAATTGGAAAAATGGTATCGGTGCATCCCTAATTATCATTACAGATGCTTGTTTTGCATGAAACCGTGTAAAAGAATAAAGGAAACCTACTGATGGAGAGAAAGTTGGAGGACTGGCTGCTGTGGCCTTTACGATAGGTGAAGAGAATGTGAATGGGACAGATGGTGGTGTGGATGGTGCCACTGGCTCCTGATAAAAAATAAATAAAAAAGGGTTACAGATACTTGTCCTCATTATTTGTCCAACATAACAGCAATGAGCACCTTTCAGTTTACTGGGCCAAGACTACGTCAGCGAAAAGGCACAATCCTGAGGGGTCAGAGGTAAAGTAATACCTTATTTGCTGGCGGTTCCTCAGAGACAGTTGCAAGTGGTGTTGTGCCGGAGGTGAACGAGGAGGAAGGGGGTGGAGAGGAGAAATTAAATGTGGGCAAAGTGAAATTGCTGGGAAGAGAAGCAGGCGGCAGGTCTGGGTCCTCAGCAAGCTGAAAGTAACAGTCTACATGAGCATCAAACCATTCCAAAAACAATGGTATGACAAAGCATATAACCGGCAGAACATCTGACCTCATCGTCAGGCCGTTTGGATGAAGGTCTAATCGCTCTTTCCCGCTTCATTTTACCCCCTCCTGAAGCAGCGCTGCTGGGCGCTGGGGTGCTGGACAACGGGTAGGACATACTGCTTGTACTGGAGACAAAGGAATTGATGGATTGAGTGTTTATGCAAGAGAAGACACTAACAGCTCACGGTCTATCCAAAAAGAGAAGAGAATTCTACCGCCATTTCACACTGGACATGTAAGAAGCACATTTTTACACACTTATACATTAGTGCTGGGCAACGATTAATTGCATCCAAAATAAGCTTGTGTTTACATAATATATGTGTGAGTACTGTATAATTATTTTGTGTATATATATATATATATATTAGTGCTGTCAAACGATTAAAATATTTAATCGCGATTAATCGCATTAATGTCATAGTTAACTCGCGATTAATCGCACATTTTTATCTATTCTAAATGTCTCTTGATTTCTTTTTGTCCCATTATTTTTTTTCTCATTTTAATGCTCTTATCAACATGGAAAAGTGGATCGGCTTGCTTTGTGCAAATGTTTTTTTTTATTGAAAACAACATTGGCATATACTGTAGTGTTCAATTTGACACTAACATTCTCACTTGGAGCAAATAATCTCTCACACAATGTAACACTGTCCATCAATAAAAGGGTGAAAGAAATACTGACGAGGTCCTGATATTGACGAGAGGCGGAGAATTCGCATCAGCTGTGTGTGCTTGGCCAACAAGTGGTATTTCAGACTGGACGTGCTGCGAAGCCTGCGATGATAGCTCAGTTCACAACGACAAAACACACAGATCACTTTGGTCTTGTCAATTGAACCATTTGGCCACTTTTTTAAAATTAAACTTTCCATTCAGAATCTTATTGGCATCCATTTCGGCGTCTCGCGCTCATTATTCATCCACTCAAAACGTAATGTTAAAGGTGCACACTGGACGAGAAGCGAAGCGCGTCATATTTAAAATTCGAACACATTATTCTCTATGAGTGTACACCACACCGGCGGCGCCATTCGGCGTTTTTATTGCTGGCCATAAACTGAGAAAGTGCGCGTCCGATGTGCGATACAAGTTGTCATAGACGCAGCTTCTCGTCCGGCCGGCTCGCAAGCCCAAACAAGTGTGTGCGGCGTGCCTGTTGTTTTGTTTTCGGTCTAGCTAGATCCGGTGGTGTTGTAGTTTTACTAACGTTACTAGTTGTTGCAAAAGCATGTGAAAAAAAACTACAAAGTTTGTTAGGCGTTAATCGCGCGATAAAAAAATTGACGCCGTTAATAACGCGTTTAACTGACAGCCCTAATATATATATATATATATATATATATATATATATATATATAAATAAATAAATAAATACACACATGCATGTATATATTTAAGAAATATTTGCAAGTATATACTGTATATATTTACACATAAATATTTTATATATAAAGAACACATTTTTCTTGAATATATACAAGTACGTGTGTGTATTTATACATACAAAATAATTATACAGTACACACATATATTATGTAAACAAACTTTTTTTTGGATGTGATTTATCATTGCCTAGCATTAATATATTTTACATAGTATGAGTGCAAGAGGAACAGAGTCACATCATAGAGAATTCTGCACATGATAAATCAAAGCATGTGGCAGGCAATGGTCAGAAGTACGCCTGAAAAGGTGACACAATGGACGATACGAGTCTGTTTTTGCAGTACACAACAAATGCTGCCAGTGTGAAAGCACAAAGGCCGTGTGTTGCTCCCGCTCTGCTAGCAAACAGCTTCTGCGCTGCTTATGTGTTCAGTGTGAAACAGACATGATGTAAAATTAACATAGACCATCTGCTCTCACCTGGTAGATGGAGCCTGGGAGGGATCTGAGATTGGAGAGGATTGTCTTACCGGCTAAGATAGGAAACAAAGAATCAAAACATCATCCACTTAATTACAGTGCTTCAAGGTACTTTTCATAAAGACACTCTCATAAAGATAATTCCGGCCTTATGCGCACATTTGAAAGTCTCTTTATGCTCACCAAGGCTGCATTTATTTTAACAAAACAGTAAAAAATAGTCATTAAAATACTATTTGTACATAATGTAGAAGTAGTTCATGTAAAATAAAATATTTTTTATAAAAATAAAAAAACTTAATTAACATTTTAAAATGTGATTTATTCCTGTGATGTTAAAACTGAAGACTGAAGTAATGATGCTGACAATTCAGTGTCCCATGATCCTTCAGAAATCATTCTAACATGCTGATTTTCTGCTCAAGAAACATATCACAGTGGAAAACTATTGTGATGCTTAATTGAGAAAATTTGATGAACAGAACATTCTAGAAAGAAAGAAAAACAGTATAGAAAAATAACCGCATTTATGTGAAATATAAACCTTCTGTAATATAAAATGTCTTTCCTTTCAATTTTAATGCATCCTTGGTGAATAAAAGTATTAATCTCTTTCATAAAAAAACTAATATTAAGTGTATTTTGAAATATAAGTTAATAGCATGCTTAATTATCTGTATTGCAATTTACTTTCAATATCTCCCTCTGTGAAACAAAGGAAGTTGTTGAAATCTTTGCGTTAAATATTGAACTCACAGTCTCCCTGTTGTTTTTGTCCACCGCTCTGTTCCCTCCACCTGGGGTGAGCGATGGTCTGAAGGACATCGACCGGTTACCAGACACCGCAGCAGCTGCAGGAACAACCAGCTTCTGCACAGGAGGGACCGACGGCTCCAGCTGTGGGGCGAACAAACATTACAAAAAGTCACCTTTATTTATATAGTTCTCATATAATGGTGTCAATTCAGGCAGATCAATAATATTGTTGAATATTAAAATACAGCATGCCACAGCTCTCTACACCACTGTGCAAAAGATATCAGGCTAACCATTTGTCAGAGCGATATAGTTAATTGGCTTAATTGACTATTTGTAATTTCCGATCGAGCATTCAACATTGCAAGGTCATGGACTGTAAATGCACGAAGCCCTCTGCTATGATTCATCAAGTGTAGTGTGCTCACTTTAACAACAAAACACACTCAAAGCCCTGGATATTTTGGACTATGGACATCCGCCACAAATGGTTATTACAGGCTTTAGGTTTCTGGGGCCGGGTGAATAGGCACATTGTTTGGGATTAGTAGCCAGCTGCCACAGTTGTTAACAGTTAAAGACAAGCAGCAAAAGCAAAGTGAAAGTTGCCAATTTTATAAGATGCAGTAATGATTTGCTTCCATGCATAAAAACTATGTATGGATGTCTTTCTTTTCCTTTTATCTGACACTCAGCAGAATGTGTGTTTATTAATGCACAAGACTTACCCTTTTCCTTTTTGCCTGGTAATTTGAAATGTCAAGGTCTGTGTGATTCAAGGACTGAAAAGATAAAAACAAGTAATGTCTGAAGACTGTATGGACTGAAAACTCAGTGAATTTTAAAGAGTTGTAACGTAAACTACTATGATATGGTACTTACAGCTGACAGAGGTGATGAAACCGTAGACGGAATTCTTTTTGCATCCTGCAAAGTTGACAAAAATATTATTTAGATCCAAAGCCTAAAATCTAAAATGGCACTATTTGTTTAATAACTAATGACAGAAAAGTTGGTCGATTTAGGGGGGGGGGGGGGGTGATGACCAGAATCTTATATCACAGTACAAGTCATTTTATTTTACGATAATGGCGCGTTTGCATCGGAAACAGTCTCAAACTGTCGCAAATATATAAATTCGTTCTCTTTCGCTGCTTATTAAGCTTAAACAATTTTAAATAACTTGGCAAGGCTTAAGAATGCATTGCAATGACAAGCTCTCACGGCAGCAGAACATGGCAGATAACCACTATAGAGAAAATACAAAATCTCTCCCGGTTGACTTTTTTTATCGGTTTATCACCAACCCCTAGGCTGAACAGTAACAATAAAATGTTTAATTGATGGGGGTGTAACAATATATCGCATACAAAAATGCAACAATATGTATCATGGATAGTTCACCGAAAATAAAAATTACTGTGTGAGAAAAAATTTGAAGTTTTCAGAGTTTTAGTGTCAGTATTACATTAAACTACTATATATAAAGTTGAAAATAGCGTATAAAAATGAATATTTGTGGGTTCTGATAATGTCAAATGTAGGGATGCACCGATCCACATTTTTTCACTTCCGATCCGATCCCGATACCTGAATTTGGATATCGGCCGATACCGATACTATTCCGATACCAGAGCTGTGTTTGCTTTAATATTATTATTATCATTATTGTTTATTTTATATGATGCTGAAATAAACTCCTCTCAACAGGCAAGTATGATATGTAGGCCTACATATTTATGCATGTATGGTAAGTATAAGGTCAGAAAAGGAAGTCAGAAAAACAGTAAATCCTGTTAACAGGAAAAATCCCATTCTGAAAACAAATATGCAACTGTAGGTCATGTCAATATTTATTACATTCCCAAAATGTCAAATACTTGAGTCTTGAAATATAAGAAAAGTGCCAGTGTAAACATCTTACACACACACACACTATCTAAAGGGTGATCCTCGCTCCGATGCTGTAACTCTCTCGATGAATGCTCGATCAACATCAGCCATGTGCAAACAGACAAGCGGATTTCGCCTCAGACGCGCGTCAATTTCGCTTCAAACTTTTGCTTTTTACGAGCGTCAATTTCGCTCTGGGCGCGCGAATGGATTCAAAATATTCAAGCGTCCAACTAGACGCGGCAGACGCGAATTTGACGCGCTATTCGCGTTTGGTGTGAACGCACAGTAACGTGGTGCTTTTTTAAATGTTTGATTGCATTCGTTGTGTTGTACGACGCGTGGGAGCTTCAACGAGCTCTGAATTACGGCTTTGCAAACATTGCATTTTGCTGTCTTGCTCTGCGGTGTTTCCAGTGTGAAGAATTTCCACACAGCGGCCGCAAACTGCGGAATGGATTTCCTGAGCGTTGGCGTGTCTCATAACTCTGTGTCTCATTGAGCCGCGCCTCCGTTCAGGAAATCCATTCCGCAGTTTGCAGCCAGCTAGCAGACTAGCCGGCGGGAATCACTTTTGGAGTCATTTCAGCAGACAACGTTAAAGCGCAGACATGACTCAAGGATATCGGATATCTCCGCAGGTTGGATCGGGAAAATCCGATACGTGAATTACGTTGGTATCGGTCCCGATACCGATACTGGATCGGATCGGCCCCATCCCTAGTCAAATGTCTTGTTACCAGTAAAAAGTGGCCTATATTATTTTAAATATATCTAGTGAGTGACAGTGCAAGCATATTCGTCTAAAATAATGATCTATTTTCAGCTTCAGAATCATGAATGTTTATTCTGGTGTCTCTATTGTCCTGTGCTTTGGGTTATCAACACCAAGTCCAAGCCTATTCCTTTACACCCACAATGTAATACCAAATTTACCATTTAAATCAACAGTAAAAAAAATGTGTTAACCTTTTACCATCTGTCTTGGAGTATCGCAATAATATCGTATCGTGAGTTCAGTATCGTGATGTGTATCGAATCATGACGTGGGAATTTTAGATTCTAGACACCAGAGTACCAAACTCACAGCAAGAGGACTGGACATGCGCTCCAAGGACTGTAAGATGCGTCTCGCTGTGGCGCTGGTCACTCCACAGGGTTGAGCTCCAGCCGGCTTAGCCTTTATCTGCCTCCTAACGGGAGGCTGCGGAACCAAAGACCAGAATACAGTGTCAGTCAAAAAGGGATGGAACCAACAAGCAGCAATCTCACTTTAAAACCTAACATGAAATAATAGTATTGGCATTCTTGTTCAGACCTGGTAAGGAGTAGCCGGGCGAGAACGAGCTCTCATCGCAGCAGCTCCTCCATATGTGGTCTTCCCTGGGTAGAAGGGCGAATCCCCCAACTGACTGGAGTTCAGCACTGAATTGTTCAACACTGACTATAAGAGAATAAATATGCATAATTTGACATTAATCTCCATCCAGTAAGAAGTGTAGTCATGTGACAAGACAACTTGGACATTAAAGTACCATTAAAAGAACACTGGCTGCTCAAAAGTCACGCACAGAAGACCAATGTCAGGATTTTTGTTAACCAAACCCTACCCAGAACACTTGGAATATACAACACATGTAGCATCACACTATTCTGTGAAGTTATCACTTTAAAAGCTTGATGCGTGTCTTTGCAAGTATTCAGTTAAACAGTCAGTTTCGGCACCTAATTAGTTGAGAAAGATAACGCAAGTTGTGTAACAGTATATTGGATCCATTCATGAACTCTTAAAGTGACAGCAGTCTAATTTTTAATTGGACGTTAATCAAAGAAATTCTCATGTTGGGTTCAGAAAAAGAAAGCAGGGCATACGACATGATGGCCTGTAAATGATGACTTCAATTTTCATTTTAGGGTGAATTAACCCTTTAATCTTGACTTAAAGCTGCAGTCCATAGCTTTTGCCGCTCTAGCGGTTAATAAACAGAACTGCATGCGTCTTGCATATAGAACATTGTAGCCGGAGCTACTTCTCTCTGATTATGTCTATGACCAGTCACGCAGGTACTGGGCTACTCCGCAGCAGCACACCCCGAACCAGTCTAAAAATGTCAGAATATAAACACTTATTATAAGTGGACCGTAGAGATTCAAGATAAGACAAAAACACAGTTTGGAAAATGGATTCATGGTGTATTCGCTCATTTTATAATTAAATTGGGTTATTTATGTAGTAGAAATGTGAAATTATTTTAGAAGTTGGTGCCTTCTAGACTGAGAAAAGACAGAAAATGTATTATTGGCTCATGTGGACGAAAGACAACAACTCCCAGAATGCACTTGCTTCGCTGCTCTACGAGGCCACTCCCAAGCCACGCCTACCGGTTACAGAGGGCAGTATCGGAAGAAATGATACAGCTAGGCTACTAGTCGACTCGAAACTGAAAAGACGGCGTTTTATCGTGAGATCCCCCTATGGGCGGGTTGAAGACTCTGGACAAAAGAGCCTCAGATGAGCTAAATGACGATTTTTGCGTCATCAGAGTTTTTTTTTCCAGACACACAATACAGAAATCTCTCAGGGGGACATGAGGGAGGGAAGCACGGTCATGCGAAAATACTACCGGGTTTCTACTGATACAAAGCTTAATGCTAATCGGTGAAGTATCTCAGAAGAATATGAAGTACTTACTGATGAGGAAGTGCCAAAGACTGACAGGTTGAAGGCTGGTCTCTTGAGTCCAGAATGGGCTGGCTGCGATCCAGAGTGGGTGCGTTCAGACTCTGGGGACCAGAGGAGCGGCACAGTCTTTGACGTGGGCACATCTGTAACAAGATTAAGCCCTGCTCTTAGTTCTATCTACACCTAGTCTAAAACTTCAATGAATATTGCTGTCTGAACAACTGAAATGTCTGGCAGCACTTATCTTAATAGATTCCGCTTAGAAACGTCACTCACCTTTATCAGATGCACGTGATGAAAAGCCGCTGGTAGTCGAGATGTTGTCATCCTCATGCTGAGAGCTGGAGTCCTTAATCTCTTTCACCAGGGAGAAGTTGGAGGTTACAGCGAAAGGGCTCCCTGAATAGGGTGCTGTAGATGTGGAGGGCTGGGAGAAGAGAGCACTCGCTCCACCTAATGCCGGAGAGCCGTCCAGGGAGGGGAAGTGCAGGTGGGTCCGATTGAGCGGGGGTCTCGAAAGAGCCTCGTGGAAGTTCAGCGATGCTCTGCTTGTAGATGGTTCTGAAAATGAATTTCAGCATTTCAAGACAAGGACACTGCCTTAAGGTAGCCGTGTATCAGAGCTGCACGATTCTGGATGAACTGAGAATCAACATTTTTGTTTAAAATGGAGATCACAAAACTATCATGATTCCAAATAGACAACTAAACAAAACATGTAGTTTACTAGCGGTTCTGACAAAATGTTCATTGGAATTTATTTATTTTTTAAAATCGGGCTGAATGATTGATTGAATTACACACTCATAAAGACTTAAGCCTGGAACACACAAGCCGACGGTCGGCCGTCGGGCAGTTTCCGTGCGTCGGCCGACTAAATCTTCTCAGTGTGTTCCGCACCGTCGGCTGAAATTGGTCCTCGTCGGCTTTGTAACGGCCGATTCGACATGTTGAATCGGCGTCGGGCCGTCGGTGAAAGAGGGAACTCTGATTGGCTGTTCAGCTTAGTGACCGAGTCAGTGCACGAGAATAATAGCAAAATAGCGAGCAAAGTCAAAACGGTACAGATAGAAGGCTGTTCTAATGATATGTCATCTTATCTGAGTGTTCCTTGGCGAATATTTCAATATTAACACGAGAGGAGTGGAATAAAGACAGTGTTTAGCAGGATTGATATTCAAAACGGTAAGCACGCAATGCTTTGTTTACGGTTTGTGTAACTGCAGCC